>NC_133381.1:39016994-39075606 GCF_049309525.1 Garra rufa
AGCATTAGATCATGCAGTTTGTGGTCAGTATGATTCGTTGTTGTTGTTTTTTAAAGATACATTATAGAATGCATTAACTGATCAAAAGTGTCAGTTAAGATATTTATACTGTAACAAAGAAATATATTTCATATAATCGCTGCTCTGTTCAACTTTATCAAAGAAACCTGAAAAATCCAAGTTTCCACAAAAATATTCAGCAGCACAACTATTTTTAACATTGATAACACTGCAAAAAAATGATTTGGCAGATTATTTTGCTTGTTCTAAGCAAAAAAACTCACTTAATTTTGACTTTTTTTTTCTGAAAACAAGACAATAATTTTTATTGTCTAGAAAATCCTTCTTGATTTAAGAATTTTTAGATATTTTGGCTGGAAACAAGACCAAAAATGTAAGTAGGAAAAGCTTTTTTTTTTTTTTTTTTTTTTTGCAGTAAATAAATGTTTCAAAATGCAAATCAGCATATTAGAATGATTTCTGCAAAAAAAAAAAAAAAAATGATTTTCTTACATAGAATTTTTGTCCTGTTTCCAGCCAAAATATCAAAAAATTCTTTAATCAAGAAAGATTTTCTAGATAAGTACAAATTATTATTATTATTATTATTATTATTTATATATATATATATATATGTATATATATATATATATATATATATATATATATATATATATATATATATATATATATATATATTATTATTATTTTTTTTTTTTTATTTTTTTTTTTAGAAAGAACAAGTCGAAATTAAGTGAGTTTTTGCTAATATAAAAATAATCTGCCAATGGGGTAAGCAAAATAATCTTATTTCAAACAGAAAACAAGATTATTTTGCTTACCCCATTGGCATAATTTTAATTTTGACTTGTTTTTCTGAAAACAAGACAATTTTTTTACATGTCTAGAAAATACTTCTTGATTTAAGATTTACAAGACAAAAATTCTAAGAAAAGCATTTTTTTGCAGTGTGAAGAATCATGTGATACTGAAGACTAGAATAATGATGCTGAAAATTCAGCCTAAATTAAATTTTAAATTGTAATACCTCACAATATTGCTATTTTTACTGTATTTTTTTTTTTTTTAAATGCAGTGAGTATAAGCGACTTTGAGTTGAAAAATTTTCTTACATGTATGTATTGATGATTTTCCTCATTTTTCCCCCCCTCTAACACTTAATAGTAATTTTGTTTTGTCTCATAGTGTTTGATGTCAATACTCTCTATTGTTGGACTGCTTTATCTACTCTCTTCAATTATTTGTTCACTGAGACGTGTCATTCATGTTTCCATATCAGGTGTGCCACATTTTGTAGTTTCATTTTTGATTTACTGCAGCCTTTTAGTAAGCTCACACACTGAAGTCATATACATCAGTTCCAAGCTTTTTAAATTGAATTGCAATGAAGAAAGTTCTTTTTTCTTTTCTCACTTTTGCTTGTGTAAAAAATTCCTAGTAGCCGGTTTGTTTCATCTTCTTTCTAATTCGGCTACGATGTTGGGTTTGTAAACAGCTGCCGTTCTGCCCTCTTCTCCTGATGTGATCTTCCCAAAAAAGCTCAGGAAGACATCCATCTCGTATCCCCCAGGGCTAGTCAGCCAGTGTTGAGGAATGTTGAATCTTCTCCTCCAGCTGATGCTCACCTACCTGCAATCAAGCTAAAAGACTTACAATGCACTGAATCACTGCACAAAGATTACTTAAGCACTCCGTCCACCTGAGCCCACGTCAGCTACAGCGCTAGTCATATCTGATGCATGGAATCTGATCTCACTAAATAAACATAATTAAAAATTGCATAAAGAAATTAATTTGAGTATGGAACATACAGATGATGCAGACAGAACTAAAATAGTCCCTTGTGAAAAATACATATACACTCTTAAAATAAAGGTGCTTTAAAAGGTTCTCACATCAATGCCATAGAAGTAAAAGAACCATTCAGTCAAAGGTTCATCTCTTTATTACCTTTTTATGATCTGAAGATCATTCTTTTGCCACAAAGAACCTTTTGTAAAACAGAAAGCACCTTTATTTTTTGAGAGTGTACTAAAATGTATTTCAAATACATTTGGTACTTAATAAAACATACCCTGCAATTGTACTTTTAGTGTTCTAAACTGGTATATTTAAAGCCTCCTAAATTGTGTACTTAATGCACTTTAATTGTGTGTAAGTCCAACTAAAGATACTTAAAGAAGCATATTTGATTGTTCTAAAGTTGATCAATTGCAAGTATTCTTTAGGTCAGGGGTTCTCAACCTTTTTTACGCCGGGGCCCACCTCCTTCTCGGGTCAATTTTCCAAGGCCCTCCTATGCCTGACATTTCCTCATTTCATTTTTTTAAACCTTTTTTTCATAACCAAAACATTTGTTTTGCCTTATTCTTCTACTGCATGTTATAAAAAACCTCAAACAAACAAACTTTAAATTAAAGCTGAATTTAAAAGAAAACCCTCTGTTCAGTTCTAACTTTTTAACATATATACATATACAGGTTTAAAGCTCCTGAATTCTTTAATTCAGACATTCTTTACAACTTCAGAGTACTTTTTCTTAAGTAAGTGAACCTGCCAAACAGAACAACAGGGAGATGCCAAAATTCCACTCACTAAACCTGTCCATTTGAACTGGATTGACAGAATATCTACTGTTTGTATCCATTATAAAATATACATACAAATGAAAAATACAGCAAATCCATTCGGAATCTGTTGATGCTGGTGCTTATATGTGCATGAACACCACTGACCCTTTACAAGATCCACCTCTATGGGTGAGCATTCATAATAAAAGTTAAAAGCCACAAGACATTCATTTTGACAACTATGCAAACATTTTGAAATTTCACGCAAAAATATAAGGATCAGAGCCCCGAAACCATGAATAGTTTGTGAATCAATAGCGGACTAATAGCGGAATAGCGTGCCTAGACTCCGATATACAGAGTGTCCAGTACAAGAGTGTCATACATTATTCGCAAGTCCGTTACCATTACTCTGATCGTCTTTACCTTCAAATTAGCGCAAGGGTTTGTTTCATGCAGCCAAGAGATGAAGTAGAGACCTGTTTTCCCACGGGGTATAGGTTACTTTTATGCGGGCTTTTGCTGGCGGGGGTGGGGGACAAAACACGAATGTCGCGGGCGGAGCTGGACGAAATAACATTCATTGATTTCTGCGGGAGCCGGCGGGCGCGGGACAAAAAAATCCGTCCCTTGCAGAGTATGTGAGCGGAGCGCGGAGTGAAGCGGACTGGAGCGGTGTGATTCTGAATGGAGGGAGGAGCGGATTTTTTAAAAGTCGGAGCGTCGTGGTTTTCACTTGCTCCAAGACCGCTCCATCATGAGAACAATTCACGCCAACTGTCCGTAATATAACTGCATATTAAGCAAGAATTCACGTTAAACATATTTACCTAGCTTGATAGAGATGGATCACGCAAATCAGAAAGAATGTGAAGGTTATGATGACGGCAATAGACGGCGGTAAATTATAGTTCAAAAGGAATTAGTTTGTTCCTTCTAGATACTGAATATTTTTAGGTGAACAACACTTATTCAAAAGCAATGCATTGAAACAAATGTAAGGGTATCTGATTTCGAATGAGCAGAAATAACTATGATGAAAACGTATTCTTATTTTCATTACAAACTTTGCACTGCAAAAAGCAGAAATTATACTTTTAATGCTGACAGTGTTAGTTTGGCATGTGGTAGGAACATAGTTTGCACAGTAGTGTTCCAAACTCTCTTGTTATTTTATTTGATCATTTTTTGTGTTTTAATATATGTTATGAACAGGACTGTTATATTTCAAACATACTGAATTTTTTTTTTGACTCGGAGCGGTGTTTCTGATATCAGTGAGCGAGGAGTGGAGCGGGAGCGGTAAATAATGAACCCGGAGCGGAGTGATTATTAAATGCAAGGAGCGCGGAGGGGAAAATGTTGTAGCTCCACTCCGCTCACATACTCTGGTTCCTTGCAGCTATCTAATGACGCTTGCCTGCATCAGTTAGAAGTTTTGAGCCGCCGTTCAGTCTGTATTTAACAGTGCGATGAGGCTTACTGCGCTGAGTCCAAAGCAATCCATCACAGAACACGAAAGAGGCGTGCTTTGATCATTTTAGGATAATATTTAAATTAATTTTAAGCCATCTCGCGGCCCACCTGGAGGATCACTGAGGCCCACTAGTGGGCCGCGGCCCACCGGTTGAGAATCACTGCTTTAGGTACACTTTAAATATTTGGCATTTAAAGACCGATATTATTAAAAGATCATACAATCCTCATCAATAGTGACATTAAAACATATTTCAGGCTTAATATAAAGAAATGCATTGTGCACAAGTAGTACTCCAAATAGTTAAATTGCTATTTTTATATCAGTAAGTCTCAAGCGATATGTCAGTAAATGTGTTAATAGACTTGAACTATACTTAGTATAAAATGAATGCATTTTAAATCTATTACTTTTTTACTAGGGCTTGTATAAAAAAGTTAAATTGTATATTCTTCATATCATAAAATTATGCAAATACATACATACATACATAGACATACACTGTCCATTATTTAGCATGCAGAAGGAATGTTATCCATCTCACCAACCAATGACTTGAAAAGAGAGATCTGGTAGAGGAAAAGAAAGATTATGATGGAAAATTAATTCTAAAAAATAAACACATATGTGGCTGTTTTACATTTCAAACACCCCCTTTTCCCCTCTTTCTTTCATTATATCTCATATTTTTCTCTATGACAGTGTTTTCTCCCTCCTTTTCATATAAATGTCATACAGACTTGTACTGTATGCAGCTGTAATTCAGCATTGGGTGTAAGGTTCCAGTTGAAGAGCATCCTCTCATCTGTGCTGGCAGACACATCAGGGAGCACTGCATTATGGGTATTTATCCCTCTCTTTATTTTCCCCTCAGTCAAAGAGAAAATGCATTACTTACAGGAGCGGTTAAAGTAGGACACAGAAGCCTTCATGATGGCCATCCGGGAGCTGCTGTTTCTCACACATCTCACACGCTCTGTCATTTACCAGCATTCCCAGCTCGCCTGCTATTGATGTATGGAATATAATTGCTGGCTCTGGGAAGGAAAGAGAAAACAGAGAGAGAAAGAGAGAGAGACCATGATCTACACAGTATAATATATAATAACAAAGTCATAGAAGAGGAGCAGCACCAGATGTCCAATATCAAAACACCAAGTTAGTCTGGTGCGTAGATCCAAAAAAAAAAAAAAAAAACACAGAGCTAGCAAAAAATTAAGATTCCCACAAGATTAGAGTGCCTTGCAAAAGTATTCATTTTTTTCACATTTTGTTTTGTTGCAGCATTATGTTAAACTGCTTTAAATTAGTTTTTCCCCACATCAATTTACACTCCATACACCATAATAATGACAAAGCAAAAACCAGATTTGCAAATATTACAGATTTATTAAAAATAAAACACTGAAATAAGTACATTGCATAAGTATTCACACCCTCAACTCAGTCCATAGTTGAAGCACCTTTACAGCCTCAAGTCTTTTTGGGTCTGATGTGACAAGCTTTGCACATCTGCATTTGGCAATTATCTGCCATTCTTTGCCTCACCTTTTCACCTCTCCATCTCTGTCAGCTTGGATGGGGGCTGGCAGACATTTTCTAGAGTCCTAGTTGTTCCAGTCATCTTCCATTATGGATCATAATGCATCTGTGAACCTTCAATGCAGCAGATTTTTTTCTGAACTCTTCCCTAGATCATCGCCTTAACGCAAGTCTGTCACTGAGCTCTACAGGCAGTTATCTTGACCTCAGGACTTGGTTTTTGCTCTTATATGCATTTTCGGCTGTTAGACCTTTTCTGAGAGGTGTGTTTCTAAATCAGACTCATTCAAATGAATTTGCCACAGTTTAACTCCACTCCAAGTGTAGTAACATCTAGAAGCAATATGAACGTTCCTGAGCTAAATTTCGAGTGTCCCAGTAAAGGGTATGAATACTTATGCAAAGGGATCTTTTCAGTTTTTTATTTCTAATAAATTTGCAAAGTTGTTACAAACCTGTTTTGTGCTTTGTCATTATGGTGTATGAGATGTAGATTGATGTGGAAAAAAGTAATTTAAAGCAGTTTAACATAATGCTGCAACAAAACATGTGAAAAAAAATGAAAAATGTGAAAAAAAATGAAGGGGTATGAATAGTTTTGCAAGGCACTGTACATGCCAGGCTTATACCTCTTCAAAAATATTTTATTCAATGCTTCATCAGGTTTTAAAAATAAGTGCAATAAATGTGCGCATACATATAGAGAAATATAAATGAGTAGATTTATTGCACTTTTTGCACTTTTTTGGACTTCCACACAATTAAAGTGCATTTAGTACAACATTTAGCAGGCTTTAAATATACAAGTTTAATACACTAAAAGTACAATTGCAGGGTATTTTTAAAATACGTGTCTATAATATATACATGTATTTGTAGTATCTTAGCATCCCAAAATGTATTTTAAATACATTTTGGTACAAAAAGGTACTCTCTGTTTTACAAAAGGTTCTTAAGGCAAAAGAAGGTTCTTCAGTTTATAAAAAGGCAAGAAAGAGATGGTTCTTTAAAGCAGTGGTTCTCAATCCTGGTCCTGGGGGACCCCTGCTCTGCACATTTTGCATGTACCCCTTATTTAACACACCTGATTGAAATTATCACCTCATAAAGAGAGAGATCCATGAACTGAACTAACGAGCTGATGATCGGGTGTGTTAAATAAGGGAGACATGCATAATGTGTAGAGCAGGGGTCCCCCAGGACCAGGATTGAGAACCACTGCTTTAAAGAACATTTGACTTATTGGTTCTTTGTGGAACCAAAAATGGTTCTTTTATGACCTCTGATGATGCATTGAATAAAAGATTTATCTATCTACCTGTCCATTCATCATCCATTTTGCATAAAGGAAATGATTATGAATCAGAAAAGGAATCCTTCATTGTATGCAATATTTTTGTGTGCAAAGAAACCAGACATCTCAACAATTTCTTCCTTGTCTCCAGTGAGTCCTTGTGTGGTTTGTATCTGTACAATTATTCAGTCTTTCTCTCATCACTCTTCTAAATCATTTGTATTTCCTCAACCCTGACTGTCATCCCCATCCCTCTACATCTCACAGTAAATCAGTTCTTCCGCCCTTCATTGGCGCTCTGTGCCAGTGTCTAATGGTGCGGTTGAGTGGAGGTTAGCGGCCAGCGCTGAGCTAACGCAAGCAGCCAGACTGGCAGACACATGCGTCACTCCATCAGCCTCATCAGCAAATCGCTGACTCATCTCACAGGAAGTGCTATGAGGACTGGCCACAACAGGAAGCGCATGAGCAGGTAGGGGGCAGCAGGGTCTTGCTTATTGCATTAATTCTGTGTCTGAGAGGAAGAACTGAGGGGAATGATGAATGTTTTGGGGAAATTATGGGCATAGACATTTCAGTTTCCTCAAAGCAGAGGTTTTTGATTTGTTTTCACTTTTACAAGCATTAACAAAAAGAAAAAAGAAAATGTGGACACCAAACACCGCATAACCAAGACCTTACAACAAGAATTTACTTTAGACATTTAGAAAAAACAATGCAAATGTGTGCAAAAGTTCTAAACAGAGCATAAGCTGAGGGCAGGTGTTGAAGGTTATTGTTGTCAGAAATGGTAATAGTGATTTGCATGAAAGGTGTTAATTTTTTTGTTCTCTTAAGGAAGGAAAACAAAAGAATAAAAAATTAACTGCATCTGAAATTGTATTTTAATTACTTAGAACGTTAAGTACAGTTCCACGTTAAATGCACAAATACTTTGAAAGTTTGACCAAAGACATTATCATTATTTCCATTCAAAATACTGTCGAAGTTTCTTGCAATATGGTGAATAATAATAATAACTATAGCTGCAAGCAGCGATTACCGTGGTTCAAGAGCTTTAAGGCATTTAAGCACATATTAATTTTTTTTTCCATTTACCATAGAAACATTATGTTTATTAACATTTATGACTGTTATAGAGCCAGCTGTGGTCCGATCTTCTTAAAACTGTTGCATGTGCTCGGGAACATGGGAACATGGGTTTCGGGAAGTTTTGAGTTTTCCTTTAGGCTTCATAGGATTTTTATAGGATTATAAGTAAATTTAGCCACGGGACTTTTTCTTAACGACCCTGTTAGCTTCCCAAAGGGAATTGTACTGCAGTGGTTTTCTCCAGTTTGAGCGAAAAACCTAGAACTAGTTAGCAAAAGTTGTTTTTTTTTTTTTTTTTTTTTTACATTTTTTCAATCATTTAACAAATGATTTGATTGACTGCAGTGGTTCTAGAGGCAAAGTTGTACAGAATGAGGAGTTCTATCATATCATATGAATATCGCATGTATGTGCGGAAAAAAACCCCGCACAATGTACAATCATTTATGCCCTTGACAATGCTTTAGGGCTGTGAGTCAAAGAGGTCCACCAAATTTAATTCCAATTGGCCTCTGTTAACCTTGTCTAATAGGTGCTCAAAATTTATCAGTCAATGCCAGCTATGTTTTTTTTTTTTTGAGATACGCAAATGTCCTTATAGGCACTTGTGGTACTTTGGACCAAGACAGAGCACACCAATTTTCATGTTGATAGGACAAATGGTTGTGCAGGTATAGCTATTTTTATGTTTTTCCCCTCTTAAAGGACCACCAAGTGGCCAAGCTCAGATTTTTTCCCATGTGACCTCAGATTGAGCTCATAGGCATTACTAAAAGTGGTCCTGCCCCTTTCAAACCTTTTGGCGTTACGATTTGGATTGGGGGCGAAAAATCCAAATTTTGCCAGGCTCATGATCGAATCTGAGATTCGAGATTCTGAGATTGGTGATGTTGTTGGCAGTGTAAGTACTACCATCCCTCCAAGTTTCAAGTCTCCACAACTTACAGTTTGGTGTGCACAATCAGTTTTACGTAGAGATTGCTGATCCTCGGCCATTCTAACAATTAGAATAGGGTTTCAGCGCTACTCTATCCCCTAAAAACAATGGTTTCCACAGCAGCATCAGAGTAGATGCTGTATACTTTGAATAAAAGAGAAGCATCAGAAGAACCCGTGGTAAACTTGCAAGGGTTTCCCCGACTTAGTTTTGATTCGCAGGACTGACAACCTTATTATGCGCCGTGCTTGTTATTGATATTACTCTGGGCTCCGTTGCCATGACCACCGCACAAGAGACATTTAATTTTCTCTCCTCCATCATCATTATCTATGAGACCATCTGTTGTGCAAAATGAATTCAGCCTCATTTGCATGACTGATAAGCGCATTCTTTATCTATTTAACAGAAGGTCATATGCCATGGGTTTGGAGGCAGCAAAGGAGAGAGACAGAGAGGTTGTGCATATGTGTGTGTGTGTTTGTTTAGGGGGTTGGACGAGTAGGAGTGTGAAACATTATTAGCACAGATGTTTATTTTGGTGAGTTGACTGTAGTCGCTGTGCTTTGGAACAGTTTGCATGCTTTATTATACCAGCATCCGACAACGATTAGCGAGAGGGCTAAATAGGGGCCTCCATTGCATTTCACTATAGTAAAACACTGCTGTCTGATTCTCATGATTCTCGTTCCTGGTGCATTAATGGAACTCCTACTCTGTATCAAATCAGCCATGCTTGCACAAAAAGCATATAGGAATTTTAATAAATTTGCATTATTCATTCAAACCCACAATAGGATGCTGAAGCGAACGCTCGCACGCCCTCTTGTCACGCCGAAGCTGAATTGTAGGAATTATTCAGGTTTTCTGATTGCCAGTCTTGAAATGAACTGCATGTTATTTCAGTACTTTGCGTTCCCCAGTTACTGTGAGCATGAAATCATTTAATCGTCTTTGCTATGGTAAATTTACGTTCTGAATCCGGTAATGTTCGATTCGCTAATCTTTAGCAGTCGTATTTGATTTCAGCTGTAAGCGGCACGAATGTCATGTGAACTAAATGTCTATTTTTGCTCGCTGTCTGTTGTGTGGCAGGCTATAAAACCTGACCTAGTTCCTAAAATACATGTGTGCTGTAGCTGTGCAGCCTCCTCATATCAAAGCCAGAATGCCCCACTCCTTTAAAACACAACCTATTTACACTCATCTCCTGTGTTTCTCAAACAACCTCCACTTCCAGCTGTGTTTCAGCTATTTTTCAGCATAATATTGGTGAATGTGGGCTGATGTTCCTTTACCCAGGGCTCCTCCTCTGATTGTCTTGCCTATTAGCGTCACAGCTCTGAGGTTGCAGCTTTCAGCACCAGGAGCTGTCCACTCCATGAACAATCAGAAACCTCTGGCGTCAGTCCACCAAGCAAAAGGCTATGATAAAAATGAAGGTGCCACCATAGCCAGATTTTAACCAGTAAACAATGAAATGTAAATAATGACATTTTTTCCCCTCAGAACTTTGGCCACTGTTCTGGTAAGGTTCTCTCAAAGTTATAAACAAAGATGTTTAAAAAAATAAAAAAATAAAAAAAATAAATTATTATTTAAACATCAATCAAGGAATGTTATTTTTTTAAATGTTGTTATTTATATGTTTATTTAATATTTTTAGACTACTAACATTAAGAGGACATTCAAAAATAATGTTCCTATAATGTTTGCAAAATTATGAAATAGAATGTTCTCTTAATGTTTTCGCTGCCCATAAAAAAGGAAAAACCTTTTAAGCATTTTAAAAAAATGTTCAGAGAAGTTTTAGTAAGTTTATGGGAATGTTATTAAAACATTGTTTTAACAAATTTAATGAAAGTGACAACATTGCCATTTATAAACCAGTAATGAAATTACAATTAATGACGTCGTATTTCAGAATGGTTCATTTTAAGACACCGTTTCTGATTAATGGGGAAAATAACAAATGAAATGGATGGATTTTTACCACAATAATGGAATCTCATTAAGTGAGTGATTTGCTAATTTAGCTGTTTATTTTACAAAATGTAAAATTATTCAAAGAGGCCACTCCTGGGGCAAGAAGCACCCCTGGGTAAACGTTTTCAGAATGTATAAATTATATAGTTCTTATAAATATTCATATCATATTTAAGTGTCAGTAATGTAAAATACTAAATCAACTATTCTTTTAAAAATTCTGCTTTGACAATTTAGTTGAATAATTAAATGACAAAGCAGAATCCCAGTAAAAGAGATGCTTAAAGGTTTATGTTATGACTTATATACAGGAATATGAATATTTACATATTTAATTGGCCATATTTTAATTGAAGATACTGTATGCCAATTAAAAGCAGCACTATGAATTTAAATTGAACAAGTTCACTTAATTAACCTATATGTTTTAATGAAAGATGTCTGAAATGTACATGAAATTCATGGAAATACTGAATAATAACCCCACTAATTACAATAATTGTTAAATGAAAAAATATAGTAACACATGCCACTCAAAGTCTTAATTTTTAATCTTAATTTTTTAAAAATGTATTTTAAAATAATGATTCTATATACACTACCAGTCACAAGTTTTTGAACAGAAGTCTCTAAAGAAGTCTCTTCTGCTCACCAAGCCTGCATTTATTTGACCCAAAGTACATCATAAACAGTACAATTTTGAAATATTTTTATTATTTAAAATAATGTTTTCTATTTAAATATATTGTAAAATGTAATTTATTCCTGTGATCAAATCTACATTTTTCAGCCTCATTACTCCAGTCTTCAGTGTCACATGATCCTTCGGAAATCATTCTGATATGCTGATTTTCTGTTAAAAAACCATTTATTATTATTATTTATTAATAGTATTATTATTAATATTTAAAACTGTTGAATATATATTTTCAGGATTCTGTGATGAATAAAAAGATGCAAAGCTCAGCATTTATCTGAAATAAAAAGCTTTCATAATGTAAAAAGAATTCAAACGCTTGCAGTGAGTATGCATTTATTTTATTTTATTTATTAATTTATTTTTGGGGAAAGAAATTATAGTAATTAATACTTTTATTTATCAAGGATGTATTAAATTGATCAAAAGTGATGATAAATACATTTATAAAGTTACAAAAGATTTCTCTTTCCGATAAATGCTGTTCTTCTGAATTTTCTATTCATCAAAAAATAAACTGAAAAAAAAATCTACTTAGCTGTTTTCAACATAATAATAATAATAATAAATGTTTTAGAGTGGCAAATCCGAATATTAGAATGATTTCTGAAGGATCATGTGACTGGAGTAATGATACTAAAAATTCAGCTTTGAAATCACAGGAATAAATTACATTTTAAAATATATTAATATAGACAGCAGTTATTTTAAAAAGTAAAAATATTTCAAAATTTTACTGTTTTTGCTGTACTTTGGATCAAATAAATGCAGACATGGTGAGCAGAAGAGCCTTCTTTAAAAAACATTAAAAATCTTACTGTTAAATAACCTTTAACTGGTAGTATATATTTATTTTTTACTCAAAATTAACTTAAATTTACTTAAATCTTAAAAACATTGATGCTTCTACAAATCCCTCGTTAAGAAACACTTACAAAAAATGTAAAAATTGACATAACACAATGTTATAAATCACATTTTCCAGGTACACACAATTACATTATTTAACCTCAAAATAGTTTTGACTGACTAAATCTCACAAATGTTAATATTTAGATAAAACAACAAAATGAAAAAAGAGCTGTGAAGGTGTTCTTGTGTCAGTATGTGTCTACTGGCTGAAGCAGAGCTCCTGTACGCGTCTTTCACAGTTACCACACAACTTAGTGTCAGGATAATGAACAGCCCACTGATCACATCCACGCACAATCACTGCATCTCACGCAAAACCAAGCACTTTATCTGTAATCACTTCTCTGTCAGTTATTTGATGTCATGTGTTCACGGATATCATGTTTTCTAATCACCTTCTAATCTCATTTAATCATTTTTCTTTTCAGCATCGGTGGATTAAACATAAATAAACTGGATTGTCAGAAGAAAAAATGAAATCTTGAGTTGAATAATAGCATATAAAGCAGTAATGAATGAAACGCATAATCACTTAAAACAAATGACAATTGAGCTGACAATAGAATAGCAATTTAGCCACAAAATTAAAACTGAAACATGCTGAAATGGAATATCTGAGTGATTTGGAACATTCTACTGTACACAGATAAAAGATTAAAGTGCACACAGGAACAACTGATTCCAAATGAAAGCAGACATTATTGATCTGGTAAGCATGAAAATACAAAGCAAGCTTAAATATTAGGTTTAATAGTCAATTTTGATTAAAATGTCAATATTTAAAGAATTACACTGCTGTTTCTTAGTAATTTTCTGTTAGTTACTATATTAGTAAAGTCTCTTCTTCTTACCAAAAAAAGCAGTAAAAACAGTAATTGTGAAATATTGACTTTTTTGTAATATGCTGATTTGCTGCTAAAAAAACATTTCTGATTATTATCAGGTTTGATAACAGTTGTGCTGCTAAATATTTTTTTTGGGGGGGGGGAAACTGGTCCATTTTTTTTTTCAATTATTTGATGACTAGACACCAAACAAACAGCATTTATTTTGAATATATATTTTATGTGACAATGTGACATATTTTATGTGTTATGTATTTTTTTTTTGCGTAAAATACATGCACTTCTATTGTTTTACTGTTTGTAACTGTATCACTCCTTTTGCGGTACAGTACGTCTTACAGCGAGTGTCATGGCAGGCGCCCAAAATCCACTATAATTTAAAAAAATATTACTGTTTTTGTGTCATGGAATGTAATTTTAAGAACTTTTCAGGTGAGAATGTACTTGTTTATAGTTCAAATATGCAGTTTGTTAATAAAGATAACATCATGAACCCACCAAAAGAAGCCTTGCTTTGGCTAGATCTTCTGACATTTACCGCTGGCTCTGATGTCTCTATAGTGGTTAAACAAGAGATATTATTTGTTTTGGGTAAATCTAATGAGCAGTCTTTGGTCTCATTAATTTATATTTGCTCCAAAGCAAATAGTTTTGGCAAAATCTCATCATGTTTATGTAAATTCAATGCTGTATATCAGAGCGCTCCCTGTGTACTTTTGACTGAATTGCCTAGCATGATGGCTGTTGTTGTTTATTAAATATTATTAATTAATAGTAGTATTTATTAATAGTGTTTTAGTATTGAAAAAAAGTGCATGTGTTTGTGATGGTGATTGTTCCGCCATTACAGGCCGACAAAAGACTGTTTTTATGATTCAATTTACTCACTTAATTTACTCACCCCCTTGTCATCCAAGATGTTCATATCTTTTTTTTTGTTTAGTCGTAAAGAAATTATGTTTTTTGAGGGAAACATTTCAGGATTTACATCCATATAGTGGACTTGAATCAAGTTTGAATTTCCAAAATGCAGTTTAAATGCAGTTTCAAAGCTTCAAAAAACATAATTTCTTTACGACTGAAGAAAGAAATGCATGAACATCTTGCATGACAAGAGGGTGAATAAATTATCTGTAAATTTTTGTTTTGGAAGTGTTTTCCTTTAACAGATAAAAGGATATTAACATTACTACAAAGAAAAGACACTTTCCTTACCGGATATTCAAACTAATGTTTTATTGTGAATATGAGATTGAGCTGAAGAATGAATGAAATCTGTAAAGTGAGCTTTTAATGAAACATGGAAACAACGTCAGTCAAGAAACATTAATAGAATGTTTGTTTAAAATTATCCTGTCTTTAATAACGTTCCCAAAACGTTAGCACATATGCATTATTTACATCTTTTTTTCCTGAAATGTTCATATTTGGACATTCATCAACGATTAAAAAAAACATTTCTAACTACTTGTTTTAAAACATTCAGAGACATTTTAACGTCTAGAGTGCATTCACATAACTTAGTGGGAACGTTATCAAAACACTCTTAAAACATATTTTTTTGCTAGCTGGGATATCACTTACCAGCCCAACACATGGACTGTGTGGATGTGTTTGGAGCGGATATATGGATAGGATCGCTTTTGTCTGGGAGGAGACAGATCTATCTGCCGGAGCAGGGGAAGTTGGCTGGCGGTGTGAATTGGCTGCTTCTTAAGCCAGTTATCTTACCGCTCCACGCTGCTGGTGCTCTGCCAGCGCTCACAGCCCTGACTCTGAGTGAGGACGACATTAATGAGTCGAGCGAGACACTCTCTCTTCTGCAGGCAAATGATGGACGTATGCATGAGATTTCCTGATACTAGCCCAAATAAGGCACGAACGCACACACGCACAGACACATGCAACCATCAGACCGCAAGGCCTTTGGGAGGCAGTGATGCTGCGAGCAGACAGTCTGCAGCTACACACGCGAACACGCCACACACAGCGAGGAAGAGTGATAGAGAAAATGTAGCCCATGATACAGAGATGGCAAAAGCATCCTAATCATTCGCCCAACCTCACACGCGCGCACATACATATGCGCGCGTGCCGTGGCACCAGGAGGCTCGATGCTTTATTGTTTCTCCGGATGGGTGGAGGTCTGGGCGCTAAGCTGAGGATGCAGGCATCACGCTGAGGGTAAGCGCCTCACATTTCGGCTCTGACTCACGTACAGCTGTTTTTTTTTCTTCTCTCTCTCTCTCTCTCTCTCTCTCTCTCTCTCTCTCTCTCTCTCTCTCTCTCTCTCTGTGGCGGCCGCGTCCTCGCATCCTTTTGCTCCGCCTCATTGGTGCTTCCCCCATTCCTTGGTTTCTCTCTCTCGCTCCCTCTCTCAGAGCTCCAGGCCAATTGGTTGCCTGCCTTCAACCGTTATCTGCTCTCTTCCTTCTCCGGCTGTCTCCGCGTCTCTCCTCTTCCTCTGTCTTCTTGCAACTCGTGAAGAATGATTAGCATACGGAAGGCGAGAGGAACTTTCCAGCGCGAGTAAACAGGAGAACAAGTGCGCAAAACGAAGGACGCTGGAAAATACAATCAGCAGCGATTGGAAAGTTTGAGCGAAGACAACATTTCCACACTGGTGGGTCACTCGTGATTTTATTTCTGGCTGGATTGCTTTGCAGACATTGCTCTGATTGAAGAATTGAGTTTGTGCATTGTGTGTTTTATTAGTAGTTACAGTGCAGTTGTTACCTTACTTGATCTGACTCTTAGAAATGGGCTTTGTGACAGTGACCTACTGTAATCAGGTTGAGTTAAATAAAGTAGTGAAAAGCTAGATTAACATTTTCACTGGACAATTTTATTTACAGTAGCCTATAATAATAATAAAAAAAATGCTTAGTATTTTTTCTTGTTTTCCAGTACAAATAAACATTCCTAAACTAATATGCGTTTACTTGAGAATGAAAATAACTTAAGTATTCTTGTTTTCTGAAGAATTTATCAAAGTTAAGTGCGTTTATGAAAAATTTGATTAACATTTTTCACTGGACAAATTTATTTACAGTAGCCTATAATAAAAAAAAAATTGCTTAGTATTTGTGTTGTTTTCCAGTACAAATAAACATTCCTAAATCAATATGCATTTACTTGAGAAGGAAAATAATTCTTGTTTTCTGAAGAGTTTATCAAATTAACTGCGTTTATGCTAGAAAAAGAGAAAAATCTGCCAGTAGACTAAGAAAAAAATTAATTTTTCCCTTGTGAATAAAGTTTACTTTTAGCCCCTCATTGAGAGATATTTTCTTGTTTTAAGCATAAACTCTTTATTTTGATATGTATTATAGTAAGAGTTATTAATAAGTAACAAGAGTTAATGTCTGAAGTAATTTTGCTAAATGCATCTTGATTGTTTAGACATTTGCAAAACAAGACATAATACTATGATTCTTTTATTTTTTTTTGCATTGAAAGTATTGTGGGATAATTGAATGAGCATATTGAATGAGTGAAGTTCAGTTGTTCAGAAGATTATTCTTGCATCTATAGTTTGGTTTTCTCTGATCCTATATTTTTTCAACTTATTTAACTTCACAACATTACAGCATTTTTTGTTGTACAGCAAGCAGACATATACTTTGCATTGGCATGCCGCTCAAATCTCATGATGGTGTGGATGTTTAAGAGGCAAACATGTCTCTCAGGTCACGAGCTGTTGGACTTGATCTCCAGAAGCTTCTGTGGGCTTGATTTGTTGTGTGAAATGGCACAGCACTACAGTCCAAATTGTTCTGGGTTGGTCTTACTGTACAAAGGCTGTACTATTTGAAACCTTCATTGTTATCTAAGCACTGCTGGTAAACTTGTTTTCTTGAGATGCCTGTAAATGATATAAGAAAGTGCTTTCATATGCAGTGACCATTTGTTTAGACAATTATATATCAGATAGTTTCCTTCAGTTGTCTACTAAGTGATGTGAAGCAAACACTCTTTTACGCTGCATGATGTAACTCAATCCAGCACTGTACTGTAGTCTGGAACTGAGACAGAGTGCACTTTGCTTTGTCTTCATGATCTACATTGTAAGACTCACACACTTTACACTGCGAGTGAAAGGACATTGTATGTCATGCTAATATCAAAATTGTGGAAACATACAGTACTTTCATTTATATACATGCAGATATTGATATACATACTGAAAAATAGATGTGTTCTATTATATACTGAGCCATTTCTCAATGAAATTGTTTGGAGAACTAGCATGCAACTGTGAGTTTACTGTGTTGTATATGCAATATCTTTGATGAATATATGATTTTAACTATGTGTTACATTATATGGTATTATTATATACAACAGTTCTTTTGGTCCTCAAATCTGATTGGATAAGAGGTATTTCCAATAATGAGATATTTCACCACACAAACCATTTCACAGTTCACTCCGCTTGCAGCATTTCTCACACCGACTGTCATGGAGGACGTCCAAATCCACTATAATCTCAGAATTACTACTATTGTTGTTAATAATGATAACGTCTTTGAAAATTTACATTTTGGACCATTCAGCACTCATGAAACCACAGAGAACAGCCTTACCTTGGCCAGGTCTTCCAGAATTTGCCACTGGCTCTGATTCGTTTTTGGTCAAATCTAACAGGCAGGTCTTTGGTCTTATTAATCTATTATTTGTTCCAGAGCAAATCGTTTTGGCTGAGGGCAAAATCTCATAGCTTTATATTTTTATATAACTTTAATGCTGCAGCACTTCTTTTGTACTTTAGACTGCCTACAGCTATACACTCTTAAAAATAAAGGTGCTTCACGATGCCATAGAAGAACCTTTCTTGTCTAAATAGCTAATCTTAAACATCTGAACAACTATTTCGTTTCACAGAAGGTTCTTTGTGGCGAAAGAAGGTTCTTCAGATTATAAAAAGGTAAGAAATAGATGGTTCTTCAAAGAACCTTTGACTGAATGGTTCTTTGAGGAACCAAAAATGGCTCTTCTATGGCTTTGCTTGATGAACCTTTTAAAGCACCTTTATTTTTAAAAGTGTAGCCATGCTGATATAGATTGATATTACACGGCTGCTCGTGTGATATTGCATATAAATAGACCAAATTCTTGCAAAGGGTCATGTTTTTAGCTAATGTTCAAAAAAGTGGTAATTTCTCCTGTTACAATTAAGCTTTACGCTTTAATTTATGAGTCATAATGCTTTTGCTTGTCTTTTGCAATATTAAAAGGATTGCAGTCATTTGTGTTAATGGAAATGCTGATATAAATAACATTGATGATTTATAAATGACCAGAACATGTTTGTCAGTTGTGCTGTAGCCTATAGACTGTAAAGAAGTCTTGTGTTTACTTGATCTGATGAGAGTCATTGCTCAAAACTGTGATGATTGAAAACACCCCTTATGTCTTTTGCATGCCTCTGATAAAGATTATTATAAAAATAGCACGTCCTGTATATCACAGGAGCTTGTTGTGTTTGTCAGGGAGACCATGAGCTTGACACAAAACTCAGTGTGGCAATCTGTGATTAAATTCATTCATGCACTCACAGTGACCTGAGCTCCAGGAAAGCCTGTCCACTGACAGAAACAACTGAGACACCAACAGCCGTGAAGATCTGATATCCATGATGCTGTTATATAAATGTACTGTTTTAATTGCTGCAAATGATCAATACAGTGAGATACATGGTTGAGGTTGAGGGTGAGTACAGGAATAGTTCACTTATAGTCCTTATAGTCCTTATTTGCACATCCTCTTTCTCACCCGTTTCTAACCAATATGCATTTTGATATATATATATATATATATATATATATATATATATATATATATATATTTTTTTTTTTTTTTTTTTTTGTAGTACATGCATATTTAAAAAAAGACATAATACATATTAAGGTCTTTCAAGTCTTTGTTTAGTAAGTAAACTTAATTGACAACAAATTGGTTAATACACAATGTTTTTCATTTTATCTTTTATATTTTAACTTATTTAGCTTTTATTTATGGTGAAATTAAGTTGTAAAAAAAACTAAAAATATTAGATCGACCTACATTAAGTAACATTTTGGTTTACGTCTAAAGAAAATATATAGATTACATGTAATTTACTTTGTTAAATGGAAAATAAATATTTTTGATTGATTTTCAATAACATTTTAAAGGGATGGTTCATCAAAAAATGAAAATTCTGTCATTAATTACTCACCATGTCGTTCCAAACCCAAAAAAACTTCATAAAATTACGATTGGATTTCATCAAAAATATCTTAATTTGTGTTCCAAAGATGAGCAAAGGTCTTACAGGTTAGGAACGACTTGAGGGTAAGTAATGACAGAATTTTGTCTGAACTATGCCTTTAAGGTTTAAACCAAACGATTTGAGAAAAAACAATAAATGTGCAACAAATTAGTGTTTTTTTTTTTTCATTTATTTATTTATTTTTTTAAGTTGGATGTATGGAAAGACCTTTAGGAAGGTTCTTCAGAGTTTCTCCATAAAACAGCATGGTTTGTAATGACAGAGGGTTAGAAAAAAAACGTTTAAGCATACCAACATTTTATGAGCAATGGTTTGGCCGTGTGTAAGAAATAGTGAAAGTGTGTTGGATGTTTCCATAGATATTTTCTCTGACCAAAACAACTTAGCAACCTCAGCTATTCATCTAGAGCATCTAATTATGTACTGAGTAATACATGTATTCATTCAATTATATTCTGTACATGATACAGCTCATGGATTTCATCAAAAAGTGGAATATTTCTGGGGAACTATATGAATTTGGGAGTGACTTCAGAACCATATTTTGCTGTATTTAACTATCACTGTAACTCAGAAAGTACATTTTTATTAGTACATGCATATTTTAAAAAGACACCATAATAAAAATTAAGGTCTTTCAAGTCTTTATTTAGTAAGTAAACACAATGTTTTTAATTTTATATTTCATATTTTAAATTTTTTTTTTTACTTTGATTTATGGTGAAATTAAGTTGTAAAAATGCCAAAAATATTACATTAACTACATTAAGTAAAATTCTGGCACACATCTAAAGAAAATATATAGATTACATGTATTTTACGTTGTATAAATGGAAAATAAATATTTTTGATTGATTTTCAAATTTAGTAAATTACATATTTATTCAGTTCTATTCTGTATCTGTATATATCTGGGGAACTATGTGAATTTGGGAGTGACTTCAGAACCACATTTTGCCGTATTTAACTAACATTTTAACTTAAGAAGTACATAAAGGTGGTCCCTTTTTTTGTTAGTACATGCATATTTGAAAAAGGCACCATAATTAAAGTCTTTCAAGTCTTCATTTAGTAAATAAACTTAATTGACTAACAAACTAGTTAATAAACACAATGTTTTTATTTTGATCCTTTATACTGTAACAAATTTTTAACTCATTTACTTTTGTTTTTGGTGAAATTAAGTTCACATTGACCTACAGTAAGTAAAATGTTGGCATATGTCTAAAGAAAATATATAGATTACAAGTAATTTACTTTGTATAAATGGAAAATAAATATTTTTGATTGATTTTTTAAATTGAGTAAATTATGTAAATTACGTATTCTGTATCTGTATATTTATGTGAATTAAATTGTATTTAACTATCACATCAACTTAGAAGTACATAAAGGTGGTCTCTTTTCTTTATTAGTACATGTATATTTAAAAAAAATAAATAAATAATATGGTCTTTTGAGTCTTTATTTAGTAAGTAAACTAAATAGAC
This sequence comes from Garra rufa, assembly GCF_049309525.1. NCBI lineage: Eukaryota > Metazoa > Chordata > Actinopteri > Cypriniformes > Cyprinidae > Garra > Garra rufa. The sequence continues at coordinate 39,038,132 of NC_133381.1, forward strand.
TAACAAATTAGTTAATAAACACAATGTTTTTAATTTTATCCTTTATATTTTAACAAATTTTGAACTCATATACAATTGCTTTTGGTGAAATTAAGTTTTTATCACTTTAACTTAGAAGTACATAAAGTTGGTCCCAAAGTACATAAAGTATTTTGCTGTTCAAATTAATCAAATTAAATAAATCAGTGACTCAATTACTCAAACATTGCTGTGAATGGATGACGGACGGATAGCTGATGTTTATTAGGCGTGAAGGCCACATAGGTAATTGCGATCAAGATTTCTATGCATGGCGTTCATCCATTCATTCATTCTGTGTGAGAGCGGCTTCCCCATCATAATCCATATCAAAACACGATCTATATCTGAATAGCTCAGCCAATTAAAAATCAATCTTGACTTTGGTGCAGGGCTGTAAAGGAGAGTGTGGAGTATGAAGTAGACGGGTGATTAATACCAGCGCTCACCTACTGGCACAACACGCACCCGGGGGCGTTCATCTCGCCGGGCCGCTCACCTGATCACACGACAGTCACGCGTGTCAGAAACTCTGGGATTTGCATGAGTTATGTGCTCTGCAGGCATGTGACAGGACAGCGGTTGGGGGCGAGCCGTACTGCCAGCACTAGAGCCACCGGCGGTTAGTCATCGCTGTGTGGCGTCACATTCGGCGGAAGAGGAGGAGGATTACCACTGCTTTTCTTTGAGGGCTCAGGCTTCCTTTGACCAGGCTTCTGGTGCGCTGCTTTAAGAGAGGATGCTTTCAGTGCATCCTGATGTTATGCTCTTCTTTAAAGTGCGCTGAGAAATGTGTCTGAAAGCTTTGTGGCTCAATGCCAGCGGATGTAGGAATGGGACGTCATTTGGTTTGATTTCACTTGACTGATCAACTTGACCTCAAAGCAGTCCTCACTTAGTCATGCACTAAATACTGTGTTATAAGGTGACGTTATTACAATGTAACTACACACATAAGTACTGAATAATTTTAATTAGCTACATGCAGTGACGGTACTCTAAAATATACTTTTTGAAGTTGCAAATAAAACAAAGATTACTGCAGTGCATTTTGCAATGCAGGTATATATATAGCAATAGCCAAATATACATTGTATGTTTGTTTTATGCCACAAAATCATTAGGATATTAAGTAAATGTCATGTGCCATGAGGATATTTTATACATTTCCAACTGTAAATATATCAAAACCTAATTTTTTGATTAGCAATATGTATTGCTAAGAACTTCATTTAGACAACTTTAAGGGCGATTTTCTCAGTATTTTGATTTATTTATTTTTTTTGCATCCTCAGATTCCAGATTTTCAAATACTCATATCTTTGCCAAATATTGTCCTATCCTAACAAACCATACATCAATGCAAAACGTATTTATTCATATAGTAATGATGTATAAATCTCAATTAAAAAAAAAAAAACACTTTTATGACAGGGTCACAAGGTCACATATATTAATTCATACCAAAATATATTACTTTAAACAAAACCATTTTATGTCATATGAAAGCTGAATAAATAAGCTTTCCATTAATGTATGGTTTGTTAGGATAATACAGTATTTGGCTGAACTACACTTTTAAAAATAAAAGTGCTTCACAATGCCATAGAAGAACATTTTTGCAAAAAATAAAGGAACTTTATTTTTACGAGTGTATTTGAATCTGAGGGTGCAAAAAAATCAAAACACTGAGAAAATTCCCTTTTAAGTTGTCCAAATGAAGTTCTTAGCAATGCATATTACTAATCAAAAAATATGTTTTGGTAGGAAATGTACAAAATATCTATATGGAACATGATCTTTACTTAATATCCTAATGATTTTTAGGCATAAAACAATTTTGACCCATTTTTGGCTATTGCTACAAATATACCTGTGCTACTTAAGACTGGTTTTCTGGTCCAGGGTCACATATAGTTAGCCACCACATGTGACGTTTTTTTTTCTTTTTATTGTTTTTTTTGTTTTGTTTATAAATAGTAGGGCTAACTGGCCTATTAATCACTAAACCAAAGCTCTGCAATGAACACATAATCTTATTCATTTGAAAGCCATGTTCTAGTATCATTAAAATAAGACTGACTCTACTGTTTTACACTTTTATTGAGTTTGTTTGTGGTCTGTAGTATTGTGAATCTGTTATTTATTGCTTGCGTTTTTTTTTTTTACTATGTTTATGTCACTTTGATATGCTAATAATGATATGTGACCACTTTTTGATGTTTGCTACTGACCATTGATAATCAAACAGTGAGCGAGAATCACTTCACCATTTTTTTCCCGAAAGATTTTGCTTGCCAATTACTTTTAATGTATAGCAAGCCTTTGAGCTCATTAGCAGTAGCTGATTGTTTACAATTTGTTGGCAGTCAAAACCATAAGTCTCACAATATGTCACAGGCTATATGATTACGATGGATATTTGGCCACTAAGGCTTTGGCTCAGTTTAAATGAACTGCTTGTGCAGGGTTTGAGCTATAAAGATGTTGGCAGCATGTGAACTCATGTGAAAAATCATGTGACCGCGAATATCACCAACATCATGAGGGTGTCATTCTGTCAACAACTCTCTTACTGCTGGCATGGCACTCTGTGACAGCTCCCATAAATATCCAGGTTAGATATTTTGGATATAATGTACATGCTTTCATGTTTGGGAACATTTAACCCATCCATCAGCCATTCTGTGTGGATGTAAGATTGGAAAGGCAGTGAGAAAATCCCTGGAAATGCTAATTCAAGACTTCCCGCTGGATTTTTAACCTCTGTCTTTGAATGTTAATGGCATTCGGTGCATGTCTGCCAATGGAGAGAAAGCATCTGAGATGAAACGTTATAAAGGCAAAAATAGTCCTCCCCACACAGGGCTAAGAAGAGCAGAGCGATATTGGAAAATGATTACAAAACAGCCATCCATAATTCATCAAGCATATTGGTGAGGGCGCAGGACTCTTATTATGGCTGCTCTTTAAATCAGATTTGTCGGTTTTGATCACTGTAAAGTGTTCTAGTCACACGACTGAAATATTGGGCAAATATTACCCTGTCTAATGGGTAATTGATTAAGACAAGTGATACCACTGGGACTGAATGTGAAATAGCTGAAGAGAACAATCATGATTTGATGGTCTTTTCACAGCGGATTTTCTCACCTCATTCTTGCACACATTGTTGGATTTGACTTTGATCAAATGCACAGAGCAAATTGTAATCAGAGATGGCGAAGATATTAGATGTTATTATGATTAGAGTTCAACAAATGGGTTTCCTAATATTAACCAAATTAACCTAAGTCTAAATGTGTGGTTACTAAAAGCTACCAAAAGCCAATTGTGATTACAAATCCCAAGCCAAATCATAAAGTGCATTGTTTTAAACCCCAGAAACACAAACTTAACATTTAAATAGTTAAGCGAATGCGTTCTGGTATTATCACTTATTTTCAGTGCACATTATAATTGAAATAAATATTAATAACCCATGACTTTTCTCTTTCATTTTTCTTTTTTGCCTGTCTTGTTGCAGTAAAAACATTATGGAGTTTAACAATTGCTTAAGTAGCAAATGTCATTGCATCACCCTACATTAGACTCAACATTTGTGTTCTTTGCCTAGAAAAGTAGATTGTTTTAATTTACCAATGACAGCTCAACTCTCTGTGGTGAACTAAAATATGCTGATAAAAAATAAAAAATAACCTGTTTGTCAAACAATGATGATACTTTAAATCTAAACTATTATTTTTTAAAAGAGAAAATGTCAAAGCATAAGCAGATGCAAGTGCAGTCTGATATTATAGTTTCTGACGATGAAAAACTGAAATCGTTTTAAAAAGATCTAAATGCAAAGAATCTGGTGATCTGTGAGCAAACCCACTCACTTGGTTGGTCAAAGACTTGTTAAACTTTTGGATTTCAATGAAACATGTTGAAATACTGATCTTTGTATAAAAATGTGAGAGCATCACAAAACTCCATGGCAGACCGATATTTTTTAAGTAAAGCTGTCAGAGAAAAACCCTCACATAGTTTTGACTGTTCGGGAGAATGAAAAGATAAAACGGTGAGATCTGTCAGCCAACAAATGAAGCTCACTTATTGTTGATTGCATCTCTTTTCATCGTACAAAAACTTTTTTACGCAATGAAATTACTCACCTAGCTACGAGCGCAATTACTTTGAGCTATTGATTTCTATCGCCTCTGCTCTTTAGGCTTTCAGAACACCTTGATAGCTCATTTTGACATTCGTAAAATCAATCAACTGCACCGTCTGTACTGTTCGCAGGAGAGCGTGAGGTTGGGCCCCAAATAAAACTTGTTTGACTTTCAGAAAAGCTCTGAAAAGAAGACAGCCATCTCAAAACATGTAGACCAATATAGAAGAGTCGGTAACACTTTATTTTACGGTTTCTTAACTAGTTGCTTATTAGTAGAATATTAGCCATTTATTAGTACTAATTAAGCACATATTAATGCATCATTCTACATGACCTTATTCTACATCCCTAATCCTACCCAATACCTAAACTTAACAACTACCTAACTAAATATTAATAAGCAGCAAATTAGGAATTTATTGAGGAAAAAGACATAGTTAATAGTGAATAAGTGTTTCCTATTCTAAAGTGTTACCTGTTGTGGAATAAAACATCTATATCTTGAGCTTGTGTTGAACAGCCCTTATTTCAGGCATTTAACCAAAAACCTGTTTAAAAAAGCAGCTCAAAAGTTTGCGATCTGTAAGATTTTTAAAGACTTTTCTGCTCATTAAGGCTACATTTATTTGATTAAAATACAGAAAAAAAACTGTAATATTGTGAAATGTTAATGCAATTTAAAATAGTGGTTTTCAATTTAATATACTTTAAAATATAATTTATTTCTGTCATGCAAAGCTGAATTTTCAGCATCATTACTTCAGAATTCAGTGTCACATGATTCTTCAGAAATCATTCTAGCTTATTATTATAATTATTACTATTTTTCTTTGATAAATAAAATGTTAAAAAGAACATTTATTTAAAATTAAAAAAAAAAATCTTTTGTAACAATAAACACCTCGCTCAAAGTTCAGGGTCAGTAATTTTTTTCTTTCTTTCTTTCTCTCTTTGAAAGAAATGAATACTTTTATTCAACCAGGATGTGTTGAACTGATATTAAAAAGTTATAGTAAAGACTTATATTGTTAGAAAAGATTTCTATTTTGAATAAATGCTGTTCTCATTAACGTTTTATTTATTAAAGAATCGTTTAAAAAGTATCACAGGTTCAAAAAAATATTAAGCAGCACAATTGTTTCCAATACTGATAATAAAAGTAATAAATTAGTTTATTAGTTTGATTGATTTCTGAAGGATCATATGACACTAAAGACTGGAGTACATTTTAAATTAATTTTATATTAAAATAAAATAAAAAAAAAAAACATTTTTTTTGAACTGCAATAATATTTAATAATATTACTGTTTTATGTATTTTTGATCAAATAAATGGAACTTTGATGAGCATAAGAGACTTTAAAAAAAAAAAATCTTACTGATCCCAAACTTTTGAACAGCAGTTATATCGCTTATTCTTCCCAAATGGACAATACACATTATAGATGTCTACAGTAACAATTAAAAACATACTTAAAATGTAATATATGCTGTCTGAATATATATGTCTGAATGATATGCTGGTCATTGTAGCTCAGAGTATCAGCTGACAGTCATTTTTGCCCTCTGGTGGTTGGGCTATTAAGGCTAATATTATGAAACAATGACATTCTCAGAACCTGTTTGCATGCACAAACCATAGTCATACATTTATCAAACACTAAAGCAAGTGTGTATAGAGAAGTGTGGAGAGAATTCTAAGACCTAGAGACAAAAGTGAGTCCCAGGGGCACTTTTGTCAGCAGTTTTGTAAAGAGGCAAGTGAGACCCCCAGCTGCATGCTGGAATTGCCCTACTTCCAAAAGCTACCTCTTATTGTTCATCCTGGATTTACTAAACACTGAGACAACAACATTCACAAACCACCCAATATTTTACCCAGTTTTCTTTATTATGTGGGTGTACTATGTGGTATACTTTTGTAAGGTCTTTTTGTTTGAATAAAAACAAGCATGAGGCTTTGGAAAACACAAATAACATCGCCTGGTTTAACAGAGTCTGTTTGAAAGCAGAGGAAGGTGCTGTCCGCGTCTTGCTCTGACCTATTTTTTACAGCCCTGCCCAACACTTGCTGTATGGAGCTCCAAAATAGCTCAGTAAGAAAAGTGGTGCAAGCATTTCCATCTTGCATAACAGGCTGATCATACTTTTGGCCAGGCAAGGCACTGATAATCAGTGCAGTGTACACTGAGAGTAACACAAGCAGGCAGATAATTGCGTCAGGGCGTTTTCAGACTGTTGTAGTGCCACATTTTCACTGAGTGCTGTGAGGCTGCGAGGGGATTCGGCAAACCTTCTTTTTTTGACATTCCAAGCAATGCTAGCATGCAAGAGCTTATTGCATTCACACTACATTTGTGTGACATCCAACAGCATAGTTTAAAGGACAAGCAGACTACTGTAGCTTTCTGTAGAGTGTAACAAAGAATGTTAAATGGGAGACACTGCAGGCAAAAACACTGTTTTTTCATGCCCCTATCAATTTGGAGATTTTGGGCTTTTTGTTTTTTTATGAGATTAATGGAAAGAAAACATCCAAAAAAACACTGTTAAGTGTTTTTTTTTTTATAGCACTTTATCTATTTGTGTCAATAGATTTCAATTACAATGCATATTTTTACAGGCCGTCTTCTCAAAATGAATTTTTTCTTCTACACACTTCAGCAGCACTTACACACCAAACTTTACAGTTTTATTCCTGTCTATATCCCAAAGGTTTTTACAGAGAGATTTGTTCATATATAATTTGCTTTATTTTCTATAACATATTATTCCCCCCCCAAAATGCTAAAAAATATAGTTTCCTATCTGTTCTAAGTTTTTTGTGACAAAATGAGATACACAAAATTCCCTCTGTAAAAACGGTTGACTCTAATATGTCCAAAAAAATGAACGTTAAAAGTGCTTAGATTTTTGTACTAGAAATGTATGCAAATTAGCTAATATTGTCAGGGGTGCGTGCAGGAGTAGACGAGACGATAGACAATATTTACAAAGTACAATATATTTAATATAAATCTCCGAGTGGAACAAGGCAGGAACATACACACACACACATCTAAATACACAGAAGGACCGACAGGGAACTGAAATCACAGACAGACTTTTAAGGACAGACTAATAATCAAACACAGGTGACACAGATGACTAATAATTACAAGGACAGGTGCAGGGAATCACAATGACAAAGGGCTAAACCAAATGACAGATCAACGGGGGGGGAAGACAAATGGGAAAAACCAAAGACAAAACAGACATAACTCTGACATTATGCCCCCCTCCGGAAAGGCGCGTCCTCGCGCCGTGGAAAAAAGAAAAAACGAGAGGGGCGGAAAAACCAGGAAACCAGAGTCAATGAAGGAGGGGGTTCCGGCGGAGGACGCAACCCCCGGAGGAGGACCAGAACAAAAGTCCAAAGGGCAAAAAAGACAGTCCATGGGGGCGACAACGGAGGGAGGAGCCAGGGAAGACACAGGAGGGACCTGAAGCAGGAGAGCAGGACCCAGATCGCAGCCAGGATGACAGCCCATGGAGGAGCCGACGGAGGGAGGAGCCATGGTGGAGGGAGGACCGCCGACTCCAGGGGTCCGACCGACAGAGGCAGAGCAGCTGGCAGAGGAACCCGAGGCGGAGGTGGAGAGCCGACGGACCAGGGCGACACCAAGGAACCAGAGGGCCAAGGTGGAACAGGAGGCTCTGGCGGCCGAGGCGGAGGCGGAGATCCGGAGGTCCGCGGCGGAGCCGGAGCGACAGAGGACGAAGGCGGCGCTGACGGGAAGGAGGAGCCTGACAGAGCCGGAGGGACAGAGGGACGAGGCGAAGCCAGAGGAGTGGAGTCCCGAGGCGGCGGATGGTCGACGACTGACCAAGGCTGAGCCGGAGGGATGATGGAGCCCGGTGGAGCTGGTGGGCCGACGGTGGAGCTGAGGGCGTAGAGAGCCGTGGTGGAACCGCAGGGTCGGAGGGCCGAGGTGGAGATCTGGGCTCAGAGGCTGGAGGCGGAGCTGAGGGAACCTCCAGCCATGCCACCGATGTGAGTTGGCATCCCTGCGGCGAGCCCACTGCATAGATGGTGGGCTGAGGGTGAGCAAGGGGACTGGCAGATGAATTCCGGGACTCTGGACAGCTGGACGGAACCAGCGGGGACTCAGGACGGCTGGGCGGAACCAGCGGGGACTCAGGACGGCTGGGCGGAACCAGCGGGGACTCGGGACGGCTGGGCGGAACCAGCGGGGACTCGGGACGGCTGGGCGGAACCAGCGGGGACCAGGCAGATTCAGATAGAAGAGGGCGGGTGGGAGGGAAGTTCATGCCAGTCAGTGGCTCAGTGACAAAGTCTATTAAGTCAAACGATTTATAATCCAAAACTTCGGAAAAGTCAATAAGGTCCCCAGAGTTGTCCAGCTCACCCCCAGCGGAGTTGCAGTGGGCAGGGCTCTCCATTTCCCTCATCTGCTCCACGTTGCAATCCACCGTCGCAGATGTAGAATCCGGCTCACGCACCTGGTCAGCCGGAGAGGGCTCTGGCTCTGTCGCTCGCGGCTCTAGTCCCTCATCCGCGGTGCGCTCGGGTTCCTGCTCTGCGTGTCGGGGTGATGGTAGGCTGCTCTCTGGGTCATGAGTGGGGCTGACGTCCTCCTCGACGAAACCGACAGTCCAGGAAGATCCACAGGACGCCAGCACCCACTCGATAAATCCGGCAAGGCTCTCTCGAGGACCCTCCCCGGACAGCTGCGTCTTGATGTTATCATTTAATCCATTGCGGAAGAACGTGCACAAGCAGCTGTCCGGGTAGTGTGTTGATGGCACGAGGAACAAAAAGTCTCTGATGTGGTCCTCGAGAGAGCGGTTCCCCTGCTTCAGGAGGATAATGAACACGTTGGGGTCATCCATGAGGGAAAAAAAATAATAAAACACTGATACAAAAAACGGAAAATAAACGCAGGGAGAGGTGCCGGGTAAACTGTTGTAGGTCGGTCCTTATGTCAGGGGTGCGTGCAGGAGTAGACGAGACGATAGACAATATTTACAAAGTACAATATATTTAATATAAATCTCCAAGTGGAACAAGGCTGGAACAAGGCAGGAACATACACACACATCTAAATACACAGAAGGACCGACAGGGAACTGAAATCACAGACAGACTTTTAAGGACAGACTAATAATCAAACACAGGTGACACAGATGACTAATAATTACAAGGACAGGTGCAGGGAATCACAATGACGAAGGGCTAAACCAAATGACAGATCAACGGGGGGAAGACAAATGGGAAAAACCAAAGACAAAACAGACATAACTCTGACAAATATCTCCTTAAATAATGCCTCATTTACATATTTAAACATTTGAGAAAACTTGTAATACAAAATAATGTTTGCAATTGTCCAAGTAATCAATCAACTGGGTAAGTAAGGTGATAACTAATTTTTTTTACCCTATTCACCTGCAGTGTCTCGACATTTTTTTCTTGTCATTTCAGAGGATTCTGTAAAGTTGGTAATCATTAAACATGGTTTCTGTCGATTTCATATTTTTATTATGTTATCTTGCTATATTCTGCCATGTACTCTATCAAACAAATTATGTAAACCATTCAGAGTTTAAAATATCTCCACTTAATACAATTCTAGATATTCTGCATAATTTTACACTACCATTCAGAAGTTTTTTGAACAAAATATTTATCTGCTCACCAAGGCTGCATTTATTTGACAAAAAATACAGTAAAAACTGTAAAATTGTGAAATATTATCATAATGTAAAGTAGCTGTTTTCTATGTAAATATCATTTAAAATGTAATTTATTGCTGTAATCAAAGTTGAATTTTCAGCATCATTACTCCAGTCTTCAGTGTCGCATGATCCTTTAGAAATCATGTACTTATTTATATTTGTTTGTATTTTTTACAAAACCAATTTCACAATAAAAAAGCTATAACATGAAAACAAAAAAATATTTTGTTAGCCAGTGTTTCTTTTTTTTTCCAAATATGCATCATATTTTATGTTGAGAAAATGAATAAAATGCACAATAATTAACAAAAGCTACACATTAACTGCACGTTGGCACTATTGAACAATATAGTTTCTTTTAATCTTTTTTTCCCTATGGGGAGTGTTATTTATAGAAAAATTTAACAAAACAGTTATAAACCTGGAAACCATGATTTCCAATTAGACCAATATAAAAATGCTCTTTAAGTAAATGACACATTGTTTCACTTTTTCTAATGTGAAGGTCAAAATAAATGGGAACTTATATGAAAAAAGAAAGTGCCACAACTGCAGATATTGCCTTAAAGATGGATTTCTAATTTCAATTGATCACCAACGAGTAGGTAATACAATTTTTACAAATGTTTTGTAAAAGAAAAAAATAATGAGGTTAATGTGATAAAATGCATCTTCAAAATGCAAATATACCTCACTTCAGTCCTTTCTGAATAGGTCTTGTTTGATACGTGGTCTTACTGTGCATGTGTCTGTGCATTAGCTCTTTACTGTTGGTTTTGGTATTGTTTGGCTCACTGGTTTGTGGTTGAAGGGTTTGTTTTAAGCGTGAAGGGCACTAGAATCTGTCATGCCTGGCAGGCGGTCCTCTCTGGATACATCTGTCTGAGTGCTGCAGATCCTCTCAGGATGTGTGGCGTGCTGCTGTGGGCTATATCATCTCAATGAGTCAGTGTGGATGTGTTTGAGACTCCATTGTGACTACAGAACAGGCGACACCAGGGGATTTCATTTCCAAATCTCTGACATTCATATAAGCTCGCTAACTGCTAATTCACATCTGTGCAATGCAACCCATCATCCAGCTGCTGAGCATGCAGGGTATTGTGGGAACTGAAAAAAATTCAGCATCTAAAAATATGTGAGGTGTATTTTAAGCCATTTTAAAATAGTTGAATAAAACAGTATGATCACTTAAAGATCACAGTAAAGTAACAGAACACCTCTCCTCAAGACACATGATTTGAAGAGTCATTCATGTCTGAAGCACAAACTAGTTATACACTAATACTTAATACTAAAGCAGTATTAAATACGCATGAGAGTGTATTTTAGACAACAGTTCAATAAACAAGAGGTTAATATTGAGTTTACACTTGCATTTTGAACACAGTATTACCAGTATTTCATCTGTTACAGCTCTGTCAACAAATAATAGTTCCAAACAAAGCTGTTGCAACACCAAGCAACGCACAGTGGTGGTGTTTTGTTGTTTACAGATTCAGCATTTTGGAAAAAACTGTTGTGTGAATGATTCAGTGACTCATTTACAAACAATGGTGTTTTGTTCCTTAACTATTCAACGTTTTGAACAAACCTATTGAGTAAATGATTCAATGACTCATTTGCATAGACAGCCACTTGTTTTATTCACAAATGCGCCAGTGTTTTTTAGCAAATCAGCAAAGTGCATGATTCACTGACATAACACATCATAGTTAATTGTTTGTATTTCTTATCCTTATTTCATAAGGGGGCAATTTCATATGAACTTAAATGCTTTTTAGAAAAAACAAGAGCAACATGAAGGTCCAAACTTAACCCATCTCTACATCACTGGATTGTACAAGACCATATGAAGTAGACCACATGAGTATATACAAATTAGCCACCAGCTCGCCAATATTTTAAATGTTTTAATGTCTCAGAGCATCTTGGTTGAAGGTTAATATGATTCTGCATGAACTCTCTGAATTTATGTGACTTGTAACAAGAATTTGAAAACGTCACATGCACTAAACATCTAACAAAACTAATGAGAAATGTATATACATTTGTTGTCAACAAAAGACAAGTTTTAAGGACTCCCTGAATTAGGAAACAAAACTTGCCTGTGCCTCAGAACTGATAAAAGACAAGAAATCTCTCTGCAAATGTTAGAATTCCCAGTGATGTTGTTCTGGTAGATCTGCACTGTTGGAACATTGCTCAACCAATCAGGTCCAAGTACCTGTCGTAAAAATACCTAGTTCTGACATGAAACTCTAGATGGCGCAGGCCGGTGGTCTGTTAATGTAGCTGACTTGGCACAAGCTGATTGGTTCATGTTGCGTATGCAACCAATGAGCTTGCATCTTGCAGCAATTTAAATGGCTGGTCTTGGACTTTTCGCATTGCGCTTTCAGAGTTCTTCTGAAACCTTCCCCCTTCCCCAGCTCCACCTGTATAGGTCTGCTACGGAATATTTTATGCTATTTGTGCAGCAGCAGCATGTCTTAAATACTTACAGCACCGTGTCGCCATATGCTTTGGCAATAGTTCTGTACTTGCAGCAGCAGCAATTACCAACAGCAGCAGCAATTCAGCAGCAGCAGCGTAGCAGATCTATTCCACCAAGACCAAATACATTAACATTGTCATATCCATTACCATGCTAAACTTTTCAGAGAGTCGTGACAGAAATAGTGTTAAAAGGATAGTTCACCCCAAATGATAATTTGTTCATGTTGTTCCAAACCGGCATGATTTTAAGAATGTTGGTAACCAAAAAGTTGACTGTAACCACTGAATAGTATTTTTTTCATGCTATGGAAGTAAATGGCTACCAGCAGCTGTTTGGTTACCAACATTATTCAAAATATCTTTTTTTTGCATTTAGCTAAAGAGATTTTGAACAACTTAACTTAAATGTTAACTTAATATTAACATTTAATATGATAAACAAACAAAAATAACATCCAGTGTCAGCTTGTTGAGAATGTGAAGTATGGGAAGCTTATTTGTGTTCATGTGCAGGTCATAAATGATGGTTCCTGTAGTGTGGAGGCATGTCATGTATTCTCTCTCCTGCACAAATGCATTAACATGGCTGGCTGCTCCCGCTGTGGTGGGGTGATGGTTGCTGTGGCCCCGCCCCCTGTGCTGCTGGTGTTGGTTGGCTCTGGCCGTCAGTCAAACGGCAGGATGGTGTAGGGCTCTGGTTGCGTGACTGCTGGGCAACACCTGTCACACAGAGTGTTCCTGTCTGAGATAGATATGAACTGACAGCTCCAAGACTCGCTCTCTCTTGCACTTCCTCTCAAGCTTTGATTGCCATCTTAAGGTTTACTTTATAAGAGGAAGAAAGGGAGAAATTTGACTTATGCACACACATATATACAGTATGTATATATAGGCTAAGTATACCCGGATCATAGTATTTTCATAATAATGTAAGTTATCAGGAGGCCAAAGCTTTGTTTGTTTTTGTAACTGCAGCTGTATGCTTTTTGCATAGTGTGACCATTTTGTGGCTTTTTAAGATCAAAAGTAATGCCAAATGAATGATCATTGAGATTTTTCAGTGAACTGGGCAAATGTTTTTGCAAAACACTTGAATTTTGAATTTTGTAATTTTTGATTCAGTTCGATTTTTTCAGATGGCTTACTGTGTTTTTCAGTCAGTATATGGTAAAACAGCAGTAAATGTATGCCTACAATCAACTGAAACCACTTTTTGAGAGTTGACTTTGAGAAATTAGTCCTGAGTCATGTGAGTAAAGAGTCATTCACTTTGAAAATGCATTTATTCTGCTCTGCGTGTTGTTTTTAACAAAAGTATATTAAACTAGTGCAATAAACCAATTGCACATATTTAAAAATGCTTCTCTCAAAGTTGAATTAAACATAAAATTGTATTTATTTGTTAAAAAACTATAACAAAAACTAATAATTATTTTTGTTTAAACCAATTACTTTTGTGATCTTATGTTGTTTTTGTTGTATTTTATTGTTAACAGCATAAGCCTATATACTAAAAACATGTTTTGTGTCCCGGAGGAAACGAAATAAATATTACATGATAAATAACAGTTAAAAAATTACATAAATGAAAAGCTGTGTTTAGTAAATGTGTTTCAAAACAATATCATTGATTTGACATACAAGCAAATACAAGCAAAAAATACAAAAAACACATTTGTACATCTGTGAAGTCGTTCATAGATAAATAAATGACGTTTTTAGATGATGTCAATATGTCAGTATTGTATATTTCAGTGTTTATGTGTCACGGATTGGCCAGGTTCTACTCCCTCACTCACTCAACGATCACAGTCACCTGATTACTAATCATACGCACCTGAATCCAATCACCAGCACCACATATAAGCACACCACACACCTCACTCAGTGTCCGGGCTCGTTTGCACGAAGCGGACTCATTGTGTTTCTCTGTCGAGTTCACAAACCTCAAAGACATACTTACCTCGCTATTTACCTGTTGAAACTTACCTCTTGTCTCGTCTATTCCAGTACGAAGTCTGTTCTCTGTTCCAGTCAGCTGTGGTCAGCCATAAGCCTGTTCGTCGATCACCAACGGTGTGTGTGTGTGTGTGTGGGTCGGAGTCCTCCTCCCGTCGTTCCTGGAAAGGAAAAGGATCTGTATTCAGTATTCATCTCTAGTCAACGAATATCATACTTGGACTGTTATACTTACCCGGTTCTGCACGTCATCTTATCCTCAACGCTCTGCTGATAATAAACATTGTTATATTGATCACTTACCTCTCTTGTTTGGTCTGCTTCCGTAACAGTTAGCCCGGACCAACACAGTATCAGCATGAGCAATCGGGACCCGTTTCAAGAGCTGGTGGACTCGCTCAGGAAGGTTTTGTTGGCTAGTCATGCCACCACACCAACTTCAGCTCATCCCACCGCACCACCGGCACCCAGCACTTCTTCGGCTCCCGTAAACGTCCCTTCCAGTCCCATGGCCCGACCAGCGCCCTACTCTGGCGGGGCGGAGGAGTGCAGCGGATTCCTGTTACAATGTTCATTGATATTCACAATGCAACCTGCTCTCTATCCCACAGATTCTTCGAAAATAGCCTTCATCACGTCTCTGCTTACCGGACCAGCTCTCAAATGGGCGGACACGTTATATCAGCAGGCCGGGCCGGCAACCCATTCGATCCAGGCTTTCGTCGCTCATTTTAAAGAGGTTTTCGGACGTTCTGATGCAGAAGTATCCGCAGGAGAGCAATTGTATCATCTTAAGCAGGGAAGTATGACGACACAAGATTACTCCCTGCGTTTCCGAACTTTGGCCGCTGCCAGCGGATGGAATGAGCGATCGTTACTGACCACGTACCGGCTCGGCCTAGAACCCAATCTCCGGATGCAGTTAGCTGCTTTGGACGACTCCATGGGATTGGAGAAGTTCATTCAGCAGTCACTTCGTTGTTCAGATCGTCTAAGATCCTACCAAGACCAGTCCGTCACTACTGCACTCCTCCGACCAGTTACATCCGCCAGCCCTCCAGAACCAGAACCAATGATCCTGGAATCAGGGAAAATCTCTGCAGCTGAGCGACAGAGAAGACTGACCCGGGGTCTTTGCATGTACTGTGGGGCTGCGGGACACGTACGACTCAACTGTTCTATGCGTCCTATACGATCTTTGGTGAGTGTAATACGTTCTGAATTGGATAACATGCATCCTCTGACTACCAATGTTCAGTTAACCACCCACACTTCCTGTGTTACAGTCGCAGCCCTCATCGACTCCGGGTCAGCGGGAAACTTCATCTCCAACACCCTCTGTCGCCAGCTCCAGCTACGCACCCAAGCATCAACCACCATCTACCAGATTCAACCGATAACTAACCGGATAAACTCACGGACCCGTATTCACCGGAAAAGTGAACCCATCATCCTACAGATTGGAGTTTTGCACCGTGAGGAGATTCAGTTTCTGGTTCTGGAGGGAGCTACTATGGACATCATCTTGGGGCGCCCGTGGCTGGTGAAGCATGATCCCATCCTCTCTTGGGGCACAGGAGAGGTGATAAAATGGGGAAAAGAATGTACCAACCAATGTTTTCCAGATCTTCCACGTCCTAGACACAAGATACTACCTGTCAACGTCACCTCCGTCGAAAGTCCTGTTGAGAAGCAGTCAGTCCAGATTCCTGCCATTTACTCGTCGTTTCAAGACGTCTTCTGCCCCAAGAGAGCTTCCCAGCTACCTCCACATCGGCCATGGGACTGTGCCATTGACCTAGTTCCGGATGCTCCAATGCCCAGAGGTAAGATCTACCCGCTGTCGCTTCCGGAGACCAAGGCAATGGAGGAGTACATACAGGAGGCTCTCGATCAGGGTTACATCCGACCATCAACATCACCCGCAGCATCCAGTTTTTTCTTCGTGGCAAAGAAGGATGGAGGGCTGCGGCCATGCATCGATTACCGTATACTCAATCAAGGCACCATCAAGTTCCGGTATCCCCTTCCTCTCGTCCCTGCGGCCCTCGAACAACTACGCACTGCCAGGGTGTTTACGAAGTTGGACCTCCGCAGCGCGTACAACCTCGTGAGGATACGTGAGGGGGACGAGTGGAAGACTGCCTTCGTGACCCCTACTGGCCACTACGAGTATTTGGTCATGCCCTATGGTTTGGTCAACGCCCCCTCCGTATTTCAGAACTTCATTCACGAGGTACTCCGGGAGTTTCTGCACCACTTTGTCGTTGTCTACATAGACGATATCCTGATTTACTCCCGGAGTGAGGCCGAACATCGCCTCCACGTTGCGGAGGTCCTTCAAAGATTACGGGATCATCACCTATATCTCAAGGCGGAGAAATGTTCATTTCACCTACCAGCAGTGCACTTCCTTGGATACGTCATCGACCAGAAGGGGGTCCGTATGGACGAGAGGAAGGTATCTGCAGTTGTGTCCTGGCCAGAACCCACCACTATCAAAGAGCTTCAACGATTCTTAGGTTTCGCCAATTTCTACCGCCGGTTTATCAAGAACTACAGCATCATCACCGCTCCGCTTACCAGTCTACTCAAAGGAAAACCACGAACCCTACTCTGGAACCCTGACTCGGCCGCAGCCTTCCATAACCTCAAGGAAGCATTTACACAGGCACCTCTTCTAACCCATCCTGACCCTGATCTCCCTTTCGTGGTAGAGGTAGACGCTTCTACTACCGGCGTGGGAGGGATTCTGTCACAGTATCACGGTACTCCTCCATTGCTTCATCCCTGTGCCTACTATTCCCGGAAGCTCAGCCCTGCGGAGAGGAACTATGACATCGGCAACCGCGAGCTTCTTGCCATCAAGCTCGCTCTGGAGGAGTGGCGACATTGGTTAGAGGGATCCAACCACACGTTCCAGGTGATAACAGATCACAAGAACCTACAGTACCTCCGAGACGCCAAACGGCTCTGTCCCCGTCAGGCAAGATGGTCCCTGTTCTTTTCACGATTCAACTTCACCATAACCTACCGGCCAGGATCCAAGAATACCCGAGCTGATGCTCTGTCTCGCATCCATGATTCTCACGACTTGCCTGACACACCCACGACCATAATCCCCGAAAACATCATCGTTCAACCCATTGAATGGACCAACCCGCCAGCTGTCGCCACTCCGGAACCCAGATCTCCGCCGGGCTGTCCACCTGGTCGCAGATTCATCCCTAGGACCCAGCGGGTAGATCTAATCCATTCAACACATACCTCTCTGGGCACTGGGCATCCAGGGGCCAACAACACTCTCTCGCTGCTGACGGACCGCTTCTGGTGGCCGCACATGGCAAGGGATGTGAGGAGGTATGTCCAAGGATGTAAGGAGTGCGCAATGTCCAAGAGTCCACGTCATCTGCCTGCTGGGAAACTCCATCCCTTGCCTGTGCCGAACCGCCCCTGGTCACACCTAGGAGTTGACTTCATGACAGATCTCCCCTCATCTGACGGTAACACCTGCATCTTTGTTATAGTTGATCGATTTTCAAAATTCTGCCGACTGATACCTCTGAAAGGTCTTCCCACAGCCTTAGAGTCTGCCGAACTGCTCTTCAACAAAGTCTTTAGGTACTATGGCATTCCGGAAGACATCGTCTCAGACAGGGGTCCACAGTTTATTTCACGGGTGTGGAAGTCTTTTCTCAAACTCCTAGGTGTGACCGTTAGCCTCTCCTCTGGATACCACCCTGAGACCAACGGGCAGACGGAGAGGAAAATCCAGGAGGTGGGGCGGTTCCTCCGGACATTCTGTCATGGTCACCAGGACTCCTGGAACCAGTTCCTGGGTTGGGCAGAATACGCCCAAAATTCACTGCGGCAACCCACCACAGGACTCACGCCATTCCAGTGTGTGCTCGGCTTCCAACCACCTCTCTTCCCCTGGAATGGCGAACCATCACAGGTGCCCGCAGTGGATTACTGGTTCCGGGAGAGCGAGAGAGTCTGGGACGAGGCTCACCATCATCTTCAAAGGGCAGTGCGCAGAACCAAGTCCACTGCCGATAAGAAGAGGATTCCTGGTCCCACATACACTCCAGGGCAAAAAGTCTGGCTCTCCACAAGAGACATCCGTCTGCGCCTGCCCTCGAAGAAATTGAGTCCCAGGTTTGTTGGCCCCTTCACCATCGTGGAACAGGTCAACCCCGTCACCTACAGACTCCAATTACCACCACAGTACCGTATCCACCCCACATTTCACGTCTCATTACTCAAACCCTTTCACCCACCTGTGATTCCCTCCACAGAACCTGGTCAGGAAGAGGAACCCCCTCCCCCCTTGGTCCTGGAAGAGGGATCCATCTACTCGGTCCGAGAAATCCTTCTGTCCCGACGTCGTGGTGGTAATCTGGAATATCTCGTCGACTGGGAAGGCTACGGGCCAGAGGAGAGGTCATGGGTACCCAGAGTTGACATTCTAGATCCAGCCCTCATGGAGGAATTCCATCGTAACCATCCTGAATGTCCAGCCCCTCGAGGACGAGGTAGACCACCACGACGTCGGAGGCCTCGGCCCTCAGGAGCGGGCCCTGGGGAGGGGGGTAATGTCACGGATTGGCCAGGTTCTACTCCCTCACTCACTCAACGATCACAGTCACCTGATTACTAATCATACGCACCTGAATCCAATCACCAGCACCACATATAAGCACACCACACACCTCACTCAGTGTCCGGGCTCGTTTGCACGAAGCGGACTCATTGTGTTTCTCTGTCGAGTTCACAAACCTCAAAGACATACTTACCTCGCTATTTACCTGTTGAAACTTACCTCTTGTCTCGTCTATTCCAGTACGAAGTCTGTTCTCTGTTCCAGTCAGCTGTGGTCAGCCATAAGCCTGTTCGTCGATCACCAACGGTGTGTGTGTGTGTGTGTGGGTCGGAGTCCTCCTCCCGTCGTTCCTGGAAAGGAAAAGGATCTGTATTCAGTATTCATCTCTAGTCAACGAATATCATACTTGGACTGTTATACTTACCCGGTTCTGCACGTCATCTTATCCTCAACGCTCTGCTGATAATAAACATTGTTATATTGATCACTTACCTCTCTTGTTTGGTCTGCTTCCGTAACATTATGCAAGCATAAATGTATATGCAGTAAAACCACACTTTATATAGTGAATACTTATATCGGGTTATAAGTGCATATGTTTGGTTTTTGAAGAAAGGACACACATATGTCTGAGTCTCTCAAGTGCCTAACAACCTCACACTCAATCACATGTGAATGAGCCGCATGGCATGCATGCTGTTATTAGCGTTATTCTGGGATCTAATGATAACACAATGTTTCAAACGGAGTTGCCTAAAGAATTGTGAAAACTGGACAAAGTGAAATTATTCTGTCAGTCATTCTGAAGGGAGAGAAAAAGGATGCCATTTATCCTTGTTGATTGACAACATTAGTTCTGTTCCAAAACATTGTCAGCTGCCTTCCTAGATAACGTTTCCAAACAGCCTTCTAACATAAAGTATATTGGCCAAATTATGTTAATTCAAGATTAGCAGACAGAGTCAGGAGAAATGAATCATGTATAAATGTACTGATGAAATGTGGTTTATTGTACCATTAGGAATAGGGATAGGGGTTTTTATTTGTTTAACATATATTAATATTAGTAAGCAAGCATCAGCATTGGTCATACTTAGTTTGACCAATAGTTTACTCACAAATGAAAATTCTGTCATTTATTCACCTTCATGTCTTTCCGACGCCATGTTTTTTATTCATCTTCAAAAACATTTTTCTTTTATTTTTTTAATGTTCTATATCACTTTTCTCCATCCACTGAAAGTTCATGCTAAGCTTTAAAGTACATAAGGACATCATAAAAGTAATCCAAATGAAAAGAAAATCAAATACATCTGAATACATGACTTCTGAAGAAACATATTCACTTTACATGTTGGACAGATTTGTTTTATGCTTTTATTTATATATAAACATTGATTAACCCTCAAACATAGAGCACTTCAAATATGGTACACCGAAGCTCAAATGTGCATTAAGCATGAAAACCAAGTTTGTTTTTCAAATCAGGTTTTATTCTCGCATATCAAGCAGTTGTAGTCGAGTTTTTATGCACTTTTTGAAGGTTTTTGATTAAAGTTTGAATGCATGGACATTCAGTGGATTAAAACTATGAGAGAATATTAAATAATATGAGAGAATATTAATAAATATTGATTTATGTTTTGGGTTTGATATGCTGACAGAATTTTTTTTTTTTTTTTGGGGGGGGGGGGGGGTGAACTATCCCTTTAAGAACCTTTTAATAAAAATAAAAAAAGATTATGTTCGGGTTTATTTATTTATTTATTATTTTTTCATCATTTTATATCTATATGTATTTTTCAGTGATTTCACATAGGATTTTTAATTTAAATTAAATTAAAAACAAATACTCTTGATGCATTAGTAATTCACAATTTAAATATTTTATATTGTTTTTTGCATTATGATGAAAATAAATTGCAATAGAAATAATAATGAAGTAATGTCAAAATGCAAAAGAAAGAGAAAGCCCAACATCTGCCCAGAATCATGTAATTAAAAAAAAAAATGGCTTCTTTCTATCTTTTAATTTCTGTGTGACAGATTTGGATGCTTCTTGAAGACTGCCACAGTAATTTGAGCTGCTGTTGTGAGCGTTTGTTGATTTCAGGACCTTGGACAGCAGCTCAGAGAGACCCAGTGACAAAAGCTCACAGTATGTGTCAGCGCCCTGAACAAACGCTGCATGGATCATACTGCATTAGCTTCAGTACTAATCACCCTCACCTTTAGGGAGCTCCTAAAGGCCTATCAGTGTTATTACCCTAACATTAGCAGTCATGTTGTTTTGTTCCCTCTGAATGAGAATATCAGTATAACCTGAGACTGATGATGTTTAGTCTCCCATGAGCATGGTTTCTCTCAGGTGATGAGGCCGTTGGCAATCTCCTTGTTTACCCTTGTGTGGCTCCAGCTCAAAAGGTATCCCCTGAATTTTTTTTTTCTTTTTTCTAAAGCTTCATAATTGGAGGTTGCCAGCATAATCCTGGACTGAAAATAAAGTGGAAGACAGATGTGCATATGTGATAATTAACTCCTTCCCAATGGAGAGTGATTGGCCCGTGAGGCACGATATATCGCACTGCCAGCCCACTAAAGGGCATGTTTTGGGGATCTGACAGTGGCCAGCAGCATGCTAGTGTCACACTTTTGATGAGGAGACACACCTCCAGAGTGTGACAACAGCTTCACCCTTGGAGAAAGCAGAGAGTGTGAGCGAACAGATCAAGAGACAAAGAGGCAAACAAACAAAGAGCGACACAGATTGCATCTTTTAATAGCACACTCATGAGAAGGATGCGTCATTGAAACGAATAAGACCTCAATGCAAGAGCAGAATTTCTCTGAAACTGGGTGACTTTCTTCAGTGTTGGGAGCATCATGCACATAGATAATTATTACAGTAGAAAACCTCTTAAAAAGAAAAACTGGGCTGCATCTGCATTTAGAATACAAGCACACTGGAGGATTTGTAATTCTCATCATCCAAATATCTTTGGTGCATTGTGCGGTTTTACTAAGAGCTAAAGATATGCAATGTTTAATTCTCTAGTTAATACAGTGTTTGTGCAAAACCAGTACTTTATCTTTAAAAAATAGCTTTAAATAATTGGAATGGCTGGTTTCCCCTAATAAGAAAGTAATATGTTTAAAATGCTTAAATCTATTTTATACTAAGTATAGTTCAAGTCTATTACCCTAGTATTTACTGACATATTGGTATAAAAATTGACTACTATTGAGTACTACTTGTGCACAATGCACGTTTCTTAAGTTTAAGCCTAAATGTTTTAATGTCAGTACTGATGAGGATTGAATGATCTTTAAATAATATCTTTAAATGCAAAATATTTAACAATTAAATATACATAAGTATATCTTAAGTTGGACTTCAGCACTACCTCTGCACGATTAAAGTGCAATAAGTACAAAATATAAATATACTTTTAATATACTAGTTTAGTATACTGAAAGTACAATTACAGGGTAATATTATTGAGTACATAATATGTAAATGTATTTGTAGTATACTTAGCATGAAATATAAAAACATTTTAGTATATTTATTTTTGACTAGGGTCCACAAAAGCATATACCATTGATCACCAAGCTCACAAGTCTTTAGGGGTTATAATTTGTCGTTAATAGTTAAAAGTTTTTGCTTTGGAAACTGACTGTTTAGATAAACACTCTCCCTCACTTAGATTAGTCCAGATTCATCAGCATTAGATGGAGAATAAGAACAAATTCATGTGCATGCACACCGATTGTGAAACCTTTTCTGTGCACATATGTTAGAGCAAATGCATGCAGTTATTGGTGTGTGACATACAATGTTGAATCTATTGAGAAAACTGCAAAATTGGAAGAAAGGCTGTCCTTGGAGAGTGGCAGCCAAATATGAACCATTGCCATTCTGTCATGCTTTGTTCTGCATAATGCATAATTTGATGAATCCTCTGATTAAATACAATACAGTGTGCATATGTCTCTCTGGCCCGGCATGCCACGGGTCTTTTGTCCTGTAGCAATTAAAATGTCTTTGACAGGAGCTGTTTGTTCAAGCAACGGCTTGAAACAGACCCCGCTCTTTGACACGAGAAAGGAAAAACGAAGGATATTTCCTCTTTTTCCACAGCACCATGGTGAGAAGGAACAAAAAAGGAAAATAGAGCAGGAAGAGATCAGTGGAGGAAAGACAAGAGCTAGTGAGGAATATCTTTAACTGTACGATGACAAAAATAATACAGTAGGAACGTAGGCACAAATAACAACATGTCAACACTCCCTTCAGCCTGCATGACAGTGTATGTGGGGGGCGGATAAAGAGACAGTAGCAGACAGTAGTGTGACTGAGATGAGACGTAACAGGAGCTGAGGGTGTTTAGATGGGGCAGGGTAGTCATCCTCAGGGCACTCCGAAAAGAGTGCTTTTGCTATTGCTAAAACCATGAAATTAAAATAAATATATAAGAGCAATTTACACAATTAAAAAAACCTAGAGTGCAAAAAGCTGAAAAAGTACAATGGAACTAAAAACTAAGGAGTATAAAAGAGAAATTGAAGACAATAATGTCATATTCTCAAATAAGATCATGAATCATGGAAGTGTTGAAGACAATGTTGAGCAGAGCTGAGTCATGATTGACTATAGATGTCTAGTAGGGACTGATTAGTTGATTAGTGAGATTGTCTAGATTTTCTTGTTTATGTGCTTAATTTTAGAGTGCTTTCATTCTGACATTGTGCTGTGCTTTTCAGCACCTCAGAATACAACATAAGCATATTATTTTGAGAGCATAAAATATGAATTAGGGAAAACTAATAAATTAATCATACAAATTTCTATATCCCTTAAAACACCATCCATTACCACTCTTCTAAAGAAAACATCAAAACAAATGACTATAATTAGCAATCTCGTCTACGCTGGGTGCGGTGCAGTGCGTCACATTTCCGACAATAAATGGACATCCTGTTCTATTTCTGACATACTCTACATGCTTGCACTACTGCTGACAACAGGATAAATGGATTTGCAAAGTTAGCTTTGGCACATTAAGTTGAGATCGTAGGTGTGTCTCAATTTGTGTACTTGTGCACCAATCTATAACATTTTCTAGTATAAGTAGTGTAAGTATTGTTTTCACACAAAATCATCCATGAGGAAAAAGTGTGTGCTAATTACCTAGATGATGCACTTCAATAACTGAAAAAATTAGGTGGTGAATGCTGGACACTATATGCAATCTGTTGAAGCGGATTGGCATAATGATAAAATAACCTTATATAATTCATATACTACCAGTGCGCAGACATAGAGTGCCGTTGCACTACAGGCGTCCCAAGTTCCAATCCTGGCTCAAGGACCTTTCCCAATCTTTCACTTTGCTTCCCATCATCCCTACACTGTCCGATCATAATAAAGGTATTTAATCCCATTTTATTAACTGATGTCTTTGCTGCCAACCTTTGATGATCTAATTCATCCATACTAATAAGCAAAAATAACTCAAGATAATCTAACATTGGTTTTCCTTTTTTTATTGCGGAAATTTTTTCTTCTGCGGTCTACTGTACAGACGTGAATTTACTTTTCTCTAAGCCTGAAGCTTTTAGTGCAAAAAGGCTTTTACATTTGCCAAAAACAGAACTTTTTATATTAAAAACAAACAAGCCCTGCCTAGATTTAAAAAGTAACGCTAAATAAATAAATAAATAACGTAACACATTACTTTCCATAAAAAAGTAACTAAGTAATATAATTCATTACTTTTTTAGGGAGTAACTCAATATTGTAATACATTACTTTTAAAAGTAACTTTCCCAAACACTCTACCAATGTATGAAGTGCAACTCACACAGAAGTCCTTTTTGAAACAAGCAGCATTTTGTTGGTCAGTGTGGCAACCTTCGCAAATTCTTCATGCGGAAATCTCTCAGGCAAAATTCTAGATCCAGCTCCACTCCAGTAGATGTCACTGTGTCTTTGTTTGCCTCTACATACGAATCACTGCAGTTTTCAGTTGAAATGAACACTAGAGGCAGTAAAACTTTTATTCCTTTTCACACAAAGAATGCAGAATATTATATTATGGCTTAAAAACTATTTTAACATCCTGTGCGATTTGAAAATTGATACTTTTTAACATCACCATCACATATACAGCTTCACTTGCATGAATATTTCTTATGCAGTCAGTTTGCTCAAAAGCTTACACAATACCGCATTGCACTAACTAGATGAAGAGCTCTGGTACAAACCCTGTGAAATGACGGTTTGACAGAACAGCTCAAATCTGAATGAGGAAGTGAAAATAGCACAGCTGTATAAAAAAAAAAATGTTTTTTTTTTTTTTAAATCACTTTTGCATTTGTTAACACTATTGGTTAGGTTTAGGGTTTTGTGTAGGAGATATTTCCAACACAATAGAGCATTAACCTTTAGTCACACCCAAGATATTTGATTTTTGAACAGCTGCAACATGTATCTCAAGTTGCTTAGTAAAAAAACACAGCAATAAATGCCTGTACCAACGTAGTAAAAATGTGCCAATGTTACGTATTGAACACTTTGAAAGTGCCGCGAAACGGTCTCATTTTCAATTGAGTTGGATAACTTAGTAACTAATCTGTTTTTTGGTGGACTGATCTATGAACAGTTCCAGAAGCTATGTAATAATAAGCCAATTATATGGAAAAGATTAAATTTACCAGCTGAAGGCAGTGTGCAATTCAGTATGCATTCGGTGGCCTGTGAACTAAAGGACCAGGAGAACAACAATGATCTGGTCCTGTTTTAACAGTATAAACAAAGGCTTATTTTGTACACTTTAGCATTGGTTAAGCTTGCATGTAACTTGATAGACAGTGTGTTACCGTTTGCATGGTAAATCACTTTTTTTTTTTAATTTAGCCCCTTTACACAGACACTTTTAGTGGCTAGTTGTTGAGGAAATCCACTGACTTGTCAGTTTTATAAAATATGCAGTTTTGTACATCCCTAGTGTAAAAAAAAGACAAGTTCAAGAAGCATATCCAAGGTAGGTAAGTGACACAATGACATGAATAAGAATATAATATTATTTCAACGACTGAATAACAACAAGGAATACGAACTTGATGAACTCTAGGCAGATAGAAACAGCTGATTCACTCCAGGTAATGTTTGAGATTTTGAACACAGATGACTAAATCATTTCCATATAATGTATAAAGTGTCAGCACCAGGATCTTCTATTGTTTGCTAATTTTAGTGAGCTCTTGCTGGAAGTTACTCAGAGAACAGTGCTATTGATCACAGTCATGCTGCACTAAAGAGTTTACATTTATGATTTTGGCCAACACTTTTACCCAAAATGACTTACACACTTTTTTATCAGTTCTTGCTTTCTCTGGGGATCGAAACCAAGACCATGCACGGCTTGTTGAGCTACTGTTAGACAAAAGAGAGATGTTGAAAGGGCAGGACCATTTGCTTTGCACATACAACAGGGACCATAAGAGGCATGCTGACATTTCTCAAGATTATTTTATCCATTTAGTATGCAAGTAGACAGTAAAATAGTTAAATACAGTATGTGAAAAACATGACTAAACATACTGGATACAAACCTTGTTCTGAGTTACAATGCACTTATGTTAAAATGCAATATAATGAGGAAAACTGCAGTCATAAAATGTGGCTTTAATATATTTTATTGATATTTGATTTATCAATAATTAAAAATTATATAAATGTGGCCTAAATCAGATGCGAATGTATAAACTGATTATAGTGAATGGTTACAGATGCTACAAAGTGGTGGTATGATTATCACAGATTATTGTAGAAATTAAATTAAACATTTTTAGTCTACTTTCTTTTTTTTTACTTCTAATTAAATTTAATATATATATAAAGTGAAATAGTCTTTCCAGGCTGATAAAAAGGAAGATACAATGAAATGCAACCATGCATTAAAAGCAGCTATACAGTATATTGCTACTGTTTCAAAACAAAGCAACTTCGAGTACTGATAAAACTTGTGTGAATTTCATATAATAAAATTGTTTCATTTAGCTACTTAAATGTTTAATTTCACTGTTTGATGTGCTTTTTCATTCAGAGAAGTCTCAGAATTTGATTCACAAATGTTAGATGCATCCTTATTCACTGAATCATTTGTAAAGGATATCATGCCACTTATTAAATTAGTTCAAAAGTTTGGACTCATGATCAATATGAGGTATCTTCATGAAGACCGAGATTAAACTGCTGATGTAAAGATGTTAGAATAACATGTTCAATAACAGGCAAATGGTGATATGGCCTTGCAGGGATGGATGCTCTAGCATTCCTCTTTCACTGCCCATTTGAACCATCTGTAATCTGCCCTGAGGGTTTTGCCCTTCAATGCGCTTATGCAGCAGTTGCTTTGTTTCCTTGATGTACAAGTCAGGGCATTCTTCATAGCACTGAACTGTATATACAATATTGCTTTGTGTTTTGGTGTTAGATCCTCTGGGTGCAATAGTTCTAGTGTGCTGAAAGGTTTGAAATATATGGGGACATTGTGTTTGTTGAAAATCCTCTAGAGGCTTTCAGATTCTCCAATCATATGCTGTAGAGACAGATGATGCTGTGTTTGTTTTGTTGGTCTTTTCTAGTGTTTCCAGCAGCGTCTTCTGTGTGTCCACTGTTCATCATATAGGATTCTGGTCTAACTTGGGTATTTTCTCAAAATCCCTGAGAACTTGAGTAAATGGAGCAGGAGGAAATTTGTTGAGTAAATGGAGGAGGCAGTACAATGAGACAGAACTTCCAAATACACTCTTAAAAATAAAGGTGCTTTAAAAGGTTCTTCACAGTGATGCCATAGAAGAACCATTTTTTGGTTCTTTAAAGAACCATCTCTTTCTAACCTTTTTATAATCTGAAGAACCTTCTTTTGCCACAAAGAACCTTTTGTGAAACGTAAAAGGTTCTCTATGGAACCATTTAAACAAAAAAAGTTCTTCTATGGCATCGTGCAGCATCTATATTTTAAAGGGTGTAGTGTGCAGTAATCCTTGTCTTGTCAACATTAGCATAAAGAATAAACACTTTATTTCTAGATTATACAAGACGCCTCATTGTACCACCGCAGAGAGGCATGAAATCACTTTCCAGAACATTCTCGTTCAACGTTCCTGCCTGGTGGAATGATCTTCCCACCCCTATCCGGTATGCAGACTCCTTAACAGCTTTCAAACGACTGCTGAAAACCCATCTTTTTCGACACTATTTGACTCAATAATATTATAAAAAAAAACAAAAAACTTTGCTCTCCTCTTTTTCTTAATCTTCCCTTTCTAGCCTGTACTCATCTAACAATGCCTGATATATGGTATTTTTGAACACTTCCTATGTTGATCTGGCTCCTTAGAATGAATCACTTGTTGTATTCCCAATTTGTAAGTCGCTTTGGATAAAAGCATCTGCTAAATGAATAAATGTAAATGTAAATGTAAATACAACTTACTGCCGGTGTTTCAGAGTATATTTGTACTGGAATCTTTGTTTCTCAGTGGACTGATCTGAGACTTCTGTTCTAGACGTGGTGCAAAAGTTAACAAATTAGACTGGAAATCATGGATTTAGCTTCTTTCTTAATCATCGCCACTCCTTCATCCCAATTGAACAGGTAAAGAAGGTGCACAGAAGGCAGCTTGAAGGTGTCAAAATGTTGAAGGGCTACATGAAGGTCTTGTACAGTTACATTCCAATAGTCTACAGAAAGCCTTGGCAAACTTGGCAGCCTTAGAGCTTTTGGTCCTCCTCCAAGTCCACATTTTGGTGACGTAATGCCACATAGAGTGTTGGGTAGGAGTTCAACAATGCATGTTTTGCAAAATGGTACACTGGGGGCACATCACAGATGCAAATGAGGCCCTTCAAAATGTTCTTCTGTGGCATCACTCTGAAAACCTCCTTGTGGAACCTTTATTTCTTAGAGTGTAGAACAAAACAGACCAACATTTGTATCTTCTAACAGAACAAAACCAAGCAACATTGAAATCGCTTAAAAATTGCAAAACCAGCCAACATTTTAATCTCTAAAAAGAATTAAACCGAGCAACATTTAAACCTCTAATCGAACAAAACTGACCAATATTTAAATCTCTTAGTAGAACAAATCTGGCCAACATTCTAATCTTTTTACAAAACTAACCGACATTTAAATCTCTTGACTCAACAAAACTGACAAACATTTAAATATCCGAATTAAAGAAAACCAACCAACATGTAAAGCTCTTAATTTGCATTAAACCAGCCATAATGGTACATGTTTGGGAAATTATAAATTATACAGATAATCTGAAAACTGAATAAATAAGCTTTTCTATGGATGTGTGATTTGTTAGGATTGGCCGAGATACAACTATTTGAAAATCTGGAATCTAAGGGTGCAAAAAAATATATATATTTTTTTAAAAAGTTGTCCAAATTAAGTTCTTAGCAATGCATATTATTACACAAAAATTAAGTTTTGATATATTTACGGTAGGAAATTTACAAAATATCTTCATGGAACATGATCTTTACTTAATCTGCTACTGATAATTCTGACCCATACAATGCTACAAATTGCTACAAATCCAGGGTCACAATGGATAAGAGATAACATTCTGGCATTTTGATTAAATTATGTGCTGTGTAAAAAATACCTATGCCATTGTTTTTGACTTGACTTCACAGTGAATTATATTCTCCTGGATTTATAAGCATAAGTCTACATCAAGTGTGTAATTTGAGAAATGGCCACACAGTTATTGGTGTAATTTCAGTAGTGGTTGCTGCTGTTTTTTCTGAAAGTGTGTGCAGCAGCATCCAGAAAAGAGATGCCAAAAGACTCTGTCCCACAGCTCAGCCTCGACCTCTTCGAGGCTGTGGCTGGGAAGAGAATATTGGCAACGCTCTCGACCATCATTGACAACACCTGCCATCTGCTCCATTGGACTGTTATTACACAGAGGAATGCGTTTAGCATTTGGCTGCTCCCTTCACAGTGTACTTTCATAAGTCCTGTTTCACTGCTGCTGTCAAGCGTGACATGATTCTTTTCTGCTGCACTTTCTACCAGAAATATTTGCTGCAGTAATATTTGTGCACGTTTGATTTCATACATCTGCATGAAGTTTTTTTATGAACTTTGTTGCTAAAAGACATGCATTATGTTTATCTAACATTATCTGGAGTTTGTATTATTCATTGTGGAGTTTGGTATTTGACTCTATGGGAGAGAGATTTTCTCAGTATCTTCAAGTGGGTTTGAAAATGTAGTCAAATGTGGCTGTTTTTGGCTTTTAGCAAAATGCATGATTTGTAAACTACTGCATTTAGACATTTGCATTACATAACCAGCTCAATATGTTTGTCTTTCCTGAAATAGTAAACTTGCTCAGTTGCGCACCTGGTATAGCATTGCACTTGCAAAGCAAAGCGTTCAGGTGCGAGTTCACTGAAATGCGAGTCATAATAAAAGAGATGTAAGACTTGTAGAAGCAAGATAAAATGGCATACACTCTTAAAAATAAAGGTGCTTTAAAAGGGTTCTTCACAGCGATGCAATAGAAGAATCATTTTTGGTTCCACAAAGAACAATTCAGCCAACGGTTCTTTAAAGAACCATCTCTTTCTTACCTTTTTTATAATCTGAAGAACCTTCTGTCGCCACAAAGAACCTTTTGTGAAACAGACAGGTTCTTTAGATGTTAAAGGTACTTTATGGAACCATTTAAACAAAAAAGGTTTTTCTATGGCATCGTGAAGCACCTTTATTTTTAAGAGTGTAGTTGCTTCAGCAAATGTTTTCTTTTGTCTCAAATGTACTTTTGTTACCACAAGAGGTTAGGTTTCGTGTAGGTGGTTTGTGATACGTGCAACAACAACGTAATAATATGTTGCCACAGTTTTGAGAGAAAAACTTAACATGCTATTTAGTGCTGCTCAGTAGACATTTCACTTTGAAATTTGCTAGAAGTAATGCAATATCACTTTGCAAAAATGCACCTCGAGCCATGATTATTCAAGACAGTGTCTGGTTTAATAAACTTGCATCTGAAATGGAGAAATTATATTGCTTTAGGCACCTTTGACACGTCACTCAAAAAGTGCTGGAATTGTATCTGGATCACTGTATTTTTTGTAGAAAAGTAACCAGAGTCATATATTGTTTTAATTGTATTGTTTTGTTGTTTCGATGTAAATTCAGTTTGCATGTGCTGTTTTTTGGGGATCTTGCATTTGTATACATTTAGTACAGAAAGGTGAACAAAAGAGAAGTGGCTCTGTTTGTTCATTCGACACATGAACAGCTCGAACACTCTGGTTTCAACTCTAATGAATAGAGCGCCACTGAGGAGATAAGGTGTTGCGAGTGTGTGTTTGAGAGCCGCGGGCTCCCCGGGGAGACAGAAAACTATAGAGACGTGATCCAGGACTGCCACCGTCTGAGTGTCTGGCTGCTGATCCAGTCGAGCCTGGCAGAGTCCGTCCCTCTAGAGTCAGAGAGAAGATAGATTTAAATATACTGTTGAGCAAGGGAAGGATGGTGCCAGTCTCGCTGCAGTATGAAGATATCAGGAAAAATGTTGAAAGGGGTCACATGAGAAATCACATTTTCTTTGATCTTTTGAGATAAAAGCTGCAGAAATGGCTTGTTTTGAAATCCTCAAATGACGTCAGATACTCAAGACATTAACAGGTTCCCAAACGAAGGGGGCGTTTCTTAAAGGCACAGGAGCAAAAGTGTCCTGTTTACGAATGTGGCTCATGGAAACAAACTAACAGAGAAACACTGACCTCTGGGATTTAACTGCATGGGTGAAAATATAAAATGCTAAAAACAATCATGCACATTGAAACATAAACAAAAAGCTTAATATTTTTGCATAACATGCTCATCTTTTTTTCTTGTGCAACAAAAAAGCATATTAGAATGATTTCTGACGGATCATGTGACAGTGAAGACTGGAGTAATGATGCTGAAAATTCAGCTTTAATTACGGGAATAAATTGCATTTTAACATATATTCAAATAGAAAACAGTTTATTTCAATTTGTAATAATATTTCATATTTTTTTCTGTTTTACTATATTTATTTAATAAATAAATGCTGCCTTGGTGCTTCTTAATTTACATTAAAAATTAACATTTTTGACTGGTGGTGCAGTAGTAAATACACTCTTAAAAATAAAGGTGCTTTAAAAGGTTCTTCAAGCGATGCCATAGAAGAACTATTTTTGGTTCCACTAAGAACTAAATTCAGTCTAGAGCATTACTTAATCTAAGTTAATGTTAATTTTAACATGACGAAAATTACCTGTGGGAACTTTTTCACAAGTTGTGAAATATGTACATACTGTATCAATGCAGTTTTTATCAGAAATGAACACTATAGGCACCTCCATATTTTTCGCTTTCCAGACTTAACAAGCTTGCTCGATAGTTCACCTGTACAAAACTGGACTTAGGATGCAGAATCCTTGGGTACAAATCCTGTTAAAAATATGAATCATGATGAAAGAGATTAGAGATTGTAAAGCAAGCTAAAATGTAATTTTCTCCATATAGTGGAATTCTATGGTGCCCGCGAGTTTGAACTTCCAAAATGCAGTTTGAAATTCAAGGGCTCTAAAAGTCCCCAGCCGAGAAAGAAGGGTCTTATCTAGTGAAACGATTGGTTATTTTCTAAAATATTTTTATTTGTTCAAAATTGTCCTACATTGCTGCAGAAGTACTGACCCGGTGTTTACAAAGCCAACGTGCAAAGAAGGTCAAATGGCCTTTATATAAAATAAAAAAAAAGGTAAAACAGCAATGTAGGACGATTTTGAAGTTGGAGGAGAAAATAAGATGGAACCAATCGTTTCACTAGATAAGGCCCCTCTTCCTTGGCTGGGATTGTTTAGAGCCCTTTAAAGCTGCATTTTAGAAGTTTAAACTCTTGGGCACCATAGAAGTCCACTATATAGAGAACATTCCTGAAACGATTTCCTTAAAAATCATAATTTCTTCATGACTTAAGAAAGAAAGGCATGATCATCTTGGATGACAAGGGCGTGAGTAAATTATCTGAAAATGTTTGTTCTGGAAGTGAACTTCTCCATTAATAGGACCTTATTATAAAGTTTTACCCAATAAATGATCTAATTGACCTTCTGCCTCCATGTTCTGGTCAAAAAGCCCAAAAGTGATTGCTATAAAATGCCTACTTCTGATGATCCAGTCAGTTCCCAATGGATAAAATGACAGCCATATATTCTTCTTTCATTTTGTTTTACTTGGAAATGCATCAAGTAAAACAGCCTTTTTATTGCATGCCTGACCTTCTTTTCTTATTGATCTAAGTTAGAAATGTGGATTCAGTTTTCATGTGAGAAGTCTTAGCTTTTCAAACCTAGTGCATGCAGGCCACGTCTTTCCGAGGGTCAGTTCAGGTGAAGGCTGAGGATGTGTGTCTCACACGCGTGTGTTCGTCCGTGTGGGAGGCTAATGCTGCAGGCGCCGAGCTTCTCCAAACCTCCATCTGTTTACTTCAAACTGTCTGCATCCCATCTATGCCCAGACTACTGCGCACACACATACACACACAATAACAGATCTGCAGCCATTAAAAGCTCACGCACTATACAAGAGAGACATTACATTATGTATACTGATTATTGAATACAGTTAAATATGAATTAATATGACTAATAATAATCTTAACATATTGAAACAAAGACTAATTTATTGTCTATATGCAACCAAGTGTGGTTATTTAGTATATGTGAGATAATTACTTAATATATTGCAAATAATTTTCCTTTGGTAAGGGATTATTGTTGTTATTCTTATGACATCCCCATTATTAATGAATCTGCTCTTGTGTAGAACCAGTAATCGTCAGATATCAGGACGTGATGTTGTAGTCAGCGAGGTGCCCGTTTAATGGAGTCAGCCGGACGGGCAGGACGCCAGCGGGGCAAGCTCTGTCTGTGGAAACTCAGGCCATTATAGCAGCAGCAGCCTCTAAATGCCTGCTCATATTTAGCACCTACACAAATGTGAGCTGTGGAAAGTCTCTGGACATTTGCTTTTGTCTTTGAAATTATTTGGCAAGGCTCATATTGATCCTCACCCCCCAAATGTCTTGCACTAAAGGCTTTTGAATGATTTTCTTTTTCATATTATTTTATAGCTGAAGACATTAAATTCAAATATACTGATTAATATTTAAACAAGTAAATGAAAAGACACTTTAGACATTTAGGGTACATAGTAGTACCTGAAACTTAGCAGTGTTATTTTTGTGTTATTATAAATATATATAGGAAATATATAGGGGGAAAAAATGATATATGATATATATAATTTTAATTTTTTTTACATTTACATTTTAATTAAAATTTTAGTAATTTTGTCATTTCTATTTTCTTAAAAGTATATAATAACTCTATATAGTTGTTATTATTATTTTATTTTAGTTATTTTAGTACATCTGGTTAAACTGAATGAAAGTATGCCTAAATAAACGGAAATAAAATACGTTTTATCATTATTATTATTATTTTGCTATTTTTTATGTTTTTGATTTAGTTAACTATAATTACCCCAATAAATAGATTTGTAGCTATATAAAATAAATAAATAAAATAAAATTTAATTTAATTAAATTACATTAAATTAAAACAATAATAAAACAGTCGTTAATGAAATTGTGTTTAACCAACAAACTACATTGAGTTTGAGCAACTTTATTGATTAAAATAATTTGATTTGCCATTTAAATTTAAAACTAAATTAGTTTTAGGAATTTATAGCATAAACACATTTTTAACACTATAATAGTTCTTTCTCTTTACTACTACTACTAATAATAATCCACTGCCCAATTACTTAAAGTCAGTTGCCAAATTTTTGCCCTAAAGTTATCAAGACAATTTCAGTAAGTTACTATAAATTATAAAAAAAAAAAAAAAAGGTGTAGCGTTATTTTGTCAATAGAACTCATAAAAATCATGTTTGCTACTTAAAAGGTTTTATTAAACCAATAAATTATAATTTTAAACTTGCCACCATGCATTTATTTAATTTGGTAACGGGTCTTCTGAACTGATTTTTATATCTGATCAAATTAAGACAATACTGAAATTATGAGTCATGTTCCATGTTCTTAACAGCTATTCCCTCCAAAAGTTGATGCATATACAGTACACAGTCTGAGTCTGCATCTGAGCCCGTTTGGTGTTTGAGCGAGATCTGATTTCAGGGGAATACGACGGACCCTCTGTGTGTTTCACTAGCAGACATAAATCACCCTCACCTCAGTCAAGCCTCTCTCTCTCTGTTATGACTCTCTCTTTGTTATGGTTCAAGCCTCCGTTTGCTCTATTCTCTGAGGATTATCAGAACAAAACTGAATTGAACGCAGCTCAGCGGAATAATAAGGCATTCAGCTGGCCGGCCTGACACTTGGCGTGTAATTAAGGGCCTGGTGCTGCCGTTTGATGCCAAATGAAAGAAAATGGCCTCGCTCTCTCCCGCTGATTGCTGCCTGGCATCTTTCACCTGAATTTCCCGGCCGTCCCGGCATTGTGCAGCCTATTGCGAGCGTGTGGGTAATTGCACTGCGAGTGAATGACGGCTCCTGTGGACTGCGTGGCACCGCGTCGCTGCTCAGGAAAAGTACCACAGCACACACAGACGTCATGGTGTGCAACTTTTACAGTCAAAATAAGATTGGCTTTAGCAGAATCAACACTGAGGCGGCTGATTATATGTGCTGTTTAGGAACAATTTGCAAGAACGGGATGTGATGCAAATGTGATCCAATGGAAATATTCTGGAGTTTAAAGCATCATTGGCTCTGTTCTGGGGTGTGTTTCTCAAAACACAACAGGATTCACTGATTCAGTGTTTCTCAAAACCATAGAGTGCAGTTGGATTCTGAAAATAAAAACTCCATTCCTTTTCTCCATAGGGAAACTTATTTTTTAACCATAGCTCATAAACCTTTAACCTCTTAAACTCTTTGGCATATTTTGGATTTTTTTACTGATTTTGGCATACCTGAATTTAAAACAGTGCTCTACTCACAAACATTGGAGTAACTGGATAAAAAAAAGAAAATACCCTACATTTTAACACATGGGTAGAATAATAGAATAGAATAATTTTATGATAAACACAAATACAAAATCAAATTCTGTTATTTTTTATAAGTTTTATATAAGTTTTTATTTGAAAGTCTGTTTTTTAAGATCTGTTTGGCCCATCGTCCTGTAGAAAGTTTCTTTAGATTTCACTAGGTGCCAGTAAACGGGGAAAAAAAATTATTTTCTTTGTAGCATTTTGTTTTTAAAAGTTATTGAGATTTATTTGAATTGAGGAATATGTGACCCTGGACCACAAAACCAGTCATAAGGTTAAATTTTACAAAACTGAGATGTATGCATCATGTGAAAGCTCACTAAATAAGCTTTCTATTGATGTATGGGTTGTTAGGATAGGACAATATTTGGCCGAGATACATCTATTTGAAAATGAGGAATCTGAGGGTGCAAAAAAATCAAAATACTGAGAAAATCACCTTTAAAGTTGTCCAAATTAGGTTCTTAACAATGCATATTACTAATCAAAAATTACATTTTGATACATTTACAGTAGGAATTTTACAAAAAATCTTCATGGAACATGATCTTTACTTAATTTCCTAATGATTTTTGGCATAAATAAAAATCAATAATTTTGACCCATGCAATGTAATTTTGGCTATTGCTACAAATATACCCCAGCGACTTAAGACTGGTTTTGTGGTCCAGGGTCACATATGTGCTTTAGGTGTCTCCATTTTGCAAGGTACAGTAAGGTACCTGAATTCAAACGTCTTCCATTCCTACATACATTGGGCAAAATGAATAAAAATGGTCTAATTTTACACAAAACACCTTAGATTTTAACACATGGGTGGAATAAGTCTTAATTATTATTGTATTCATTCACAATCCATAGTTTCCCAACTCTGCATGTTCGGCTGCTAGTGCACTAGGAGGGCGGTGTGCATTTTGAGTTCTGAGCGCACCCCTTCCACGTGTTTGGAAAGGCTTATATCAAAAACGGATTGGTCTAGAAGTTTGATCAATGTCTTTTTGGACAGATCTGATTGGAAGCTTTTCAGACATATGACACATTTTGAATGACATAATCGCCCGTCAATACAAACGTGTTAAGGCAAAACTAGAAAAAAAGGCAAAATTAGTATCAACTCCATTGCACACATTGATAGTTCCATCTGTAATATATTGTAATACCGTGTAGCCGTACAAGCTGACAGAAAAGTGAGCATAGTCTCATTTTAAAGAAAACAACCTAATCTAAGTGCTGATATAAAGTGGTCACTTTTAGCACAGCGAAGTAGTAATCGGAGCAGGAATGTGCCGTAAATGTTTATTTGTTTACATACGTTTTTTGAAATAATCATGTTTAA